>NW_006443138.1:22224045-22227112 GCF_000325575.1 Pteropus alecto | reverse complement strand
ATTTCAAGTGATGTATGTCACTAGGCTAGAGCTAACAAGGGAAGGGGCTGTAACAAAATCCAGAGTTGTAGCATGAAAGATGCCCTGACCTTCTTCAAATGAGGAACATGCTCTGTCCTACGAGAAGAAACCTGTGGGGAGGAGACTAAGGGGATAGATGCCCAGGCCTCACTCTCCACCCTCTTGAGATGTCACACAGGATTCCCCATTGACCAAACCCAGAGAACCGGGATGACACAGACCATACAGATCTATCTTGTAAGCCAAAAAGCAGGATAAAGAAGTATGAGATGGAAAGGATGTGGCAGGGTCAACAAAGGATATTCGGCACAGAGTGATCATGTAATACTGGTAAAAATGATGAGGGCCTCCCCAAGAGATACTTTTTAATTACAAAGTAAAAAACATAGTAATTTTATAGTAGAGAAATTAGCAGCTTCCGCCTTGACTAGGTGATCAAGTTGACATCACCAATAACAGGGTAAATTGACATCATGTACTTCCCTATATGATTTGCTGAGAAAAACATCACATTCTTAGTATTCCTGCCAGAAATGCATATCTGATCATAAATCTGGTCATGAAGAATCATCAGAAGAACCCAAATTGAGGAACAGTCTACAAAAAAAATCAGCCAGTTCACTTCAAAAATGTCAATGTCATGAAAGACAAAGAAAGACTGAGGAATCGTTCCCAGTAAAAGGATGCTAAGGAGACATGACAATTGAATTCAGTGCACGATACAGGATTTTCTTCTGCTGCAGGGACATTATGAGACATACTGGTGAAATCTGAATTAGGTCTTTAAATCAGATAGTAGTATTATGTCAATGTTACTTTCTTAATTTTGATTCTTGTACTTATGTAATAAAAAGTGCTTGTTTTTAGAAAATACACTGTGAGATATTGGAGGGTAAAGATGCCTCATGTCTGCTCTAAACCAGTTCAGAGGAAAAATACATAGAGAGAAAGAAAAGAAAAAAAAACAAATATCACAAAATGTTAACATTTGGGGAATTTGGCTGAAGGGTTTATGGGAGTTCTACTAGTTTTGCAATTTTTTTTTTAAGTCTGAAATTATATCAAAATAGAAGTAAAAATAAAAATGAGAGCTTGAACTGGAGCAATAGCAGTGGGGCCAGAGAGAAAGGGATCTATGCAAGAAATATGTGAGAGGTAAAATGGATAAGATTTAAGTAATAAATCATTTGTGAGCAGTCTATAATAACCATAAACTTATGGCTTTGACCCCCATAGTGCAGATGTCATCATTTTGGTATTCAGCATGAATTGCTACATTGTCTGAACAATACTTTAAACATACCCTGGCTAAAGAATCCAAATATCTGTTTTAATAACTTACTATATTTCTATTGAACTAACATTGGAGTGACACAATCAATTAAATATTAGTGGATCCAAAACAAGGTCCTAAGTTGCTACCACATCAGTTGTAGTAAGAGTTTAATTCTTTCCCCAGGCAAGCAAACAATTGTGAATTTGTCCAGCATGAGAAGAAAGAATGCCCCTGGCAAACCAGTCCCGCTTCTCTAGTCTGCCCTTAGGTGCAGAGTCAGTTAGAGATCTTTCAAAGCAGCGTAAGAACATTTGAATCCAAAAGTAACTCAGACTCCTGAGATAACCACTCTGGAACTGGTGGGGGAAGCAAGTTGTGAGACAGAACATTCCAAAGGTTTCTACACCATGTAAAACACTTGTTTCCAGCACAGAATTTGAAAAAGAAAATCCTATGTCTCATAGGCTTCCATCATTCACTAATAGCCATTGATAGAAGAAGTTAGCACCATTTCTCTGATCCTCCCTCATGTCCTGTTCCAGGGTACACAGCCCAGTTGTTTAAGGGATGGTCTAGTAAATGATTTGTATGAAAACTTACCATTAGCATCAGCCTCGTAATCAGTATCAGATTTTTCGTTGGTTTTAACATCCACTGCAGAACATAGTGAGTGACTAGAGGGCCCTGATAAAGCATTTCTGCCATATTTCTTATAATAGCATAAGTTTTGTGGACTAATTGTGAATATGGATTTAAATGCTTAATGAACATGAGTTATATAATATCTGTTTTTATTACTCACAGCCCTAGTGAGATGTTGTTTATAACTAGATTGCCTAAATATTGGGGGATTCTATTGAACAACAAGCTTTGTTGCCTCCGCACTCGGCCGCTGGGCTGAGAAGGGGATGATATTGAGGTGAAATAGGCAACTGGATACTAACTGGTGCTGTTTTGAGACACTCTAAGAAGATATCTATACCCATAAATTCTGCAATGTTACCATTAGAAACCACATCCTTTGAAATAATAGGCCTACTATGGTCAGTCTCCATTAAAATGCAAGTGTCCTCAGGATACAGAAAAGTGAATCAGTTTATTAAATATTTTGAAGAATGAGGGTAACATAAGAGCATTTTTTGGTCTGGGAGTGGAAGAGTTGGAAATGAAGAGCAGAGACTAAGAAAATGGAAAGTCCTAGAAAAAAGAAAATTTGCCTTTCATTAGGGCCGGCCCTGGAACTAAGGTTGTATGTGGATGGGTGTGTTTTCCCTAACTTTGTCCAGTCAAGAAATTTTTTCCAAGGCCAAAATCTATATCCCCAAACTTAGACAAACACGTATCAGAGAGGTGAGGAACAAGAGTGCAGAGACTCAAATAACTACCAAAAATTTCAGAATACAGGCCCCACTGACATCGACAGCATCAAAATCATTAAGTAACCCAGGATATTTGTTTACCTTCCCTGTGTGCTTACCTTCCCATGACCTGCCATTTCAAGCATTCTCTCTCACCCAACAACAAACGATTTTCTGTCTATTTGAAAGAACATGACTGAAGTCTGAGGCAGTTTGAGAGAATATTTCCAAGTGTGAGGCTCAACGTCTTCAGTTAATTTTCAAAGAACGTTTTCTTCCATGGAGATATGTTCGGGATTTGAGGATTCAAAGCATTGCACTTTAAGCCTCCTCTTCTAACTGAACGTTCTTCTTTAATTTTTCTCATCACACAGAGTGTTCATATAGTAGACAGCTCCCTGGGATGTGTCTG
>NW_006443138.1:22214629-22224023 GCF_000325575.1 Pteropus alecto | reverse complement strand
CAAGCCAAGATCTAAAGATCAACTGTGCATATTCTAGTGAACACCACTCTGGATAATAGCTTATATTTATCACTTCAAGTGCAGCATCTTTTCTTCTCCGGTAACTTCTGCTTTAATTTTCTTCTTTAGTGATTAAAAAAAAAAAAGCAAAGAAAAACTCAAAATAGTCTTCTAGTACTTTTTCACTGGAACTACATGTCTAAACTAATCCCAATCTGTTTCCTGACGGTAGATTAACTTTTAGAAATATAAATCTTACCTGAAATATAATGCTATATGCCAATTATTCCTCAATAAAAAATTAAAAATTGAAACGATAAATTATAAAAAGAAATACACATTTTATAAAATCCTACAGGGTTAAATTTCTGGTCAGGTCCCACACATGTAAATGGCAAAATGCTTTCTATATCATAGGGTCATGGTACAAATGAAATTATATAGCACATGTTGAATATTTTGCACAGAGTAGATGCTCAGTAAATGGAGCCATTATTTTCTAAGACTGGTATTTTAAAAGTTGGCAGTTCAAAAGACTGAGAGCCTGCGAATACCGAGAACATTAATGATAACAATTAGCCTGTGTGCATCTTTACAAAGCATTTTCGCAAAGTATTTTTGTACACATTATCATCACACAACAATTCTGTGAGATAGATGGAATAGTATTAGTATTGCGCATAACAAATTGCCACAAATTTGTGAGTTAAACAACACAAATATATTATTTTAGAGTTCTTTAAGTCAGAAATCCAACAACTATTTCACTAGGCTAAAATTTCTGGAGGATCTAGAATTTGTTTTCCTGCTTATTCCGCTTGTGGGCAGAATTTAGTTTCTTGCAGTTATAGGACTATGGTCCTCATTTCCTTGCTGACTGTCAATTAAGAGTCATTCCAGCTTCTCGAAGCTGCCTCACTTCTTGACTCATAGCCTCTTCCCTCCACCTAAGCCAGCGATATTAGGGTGAGTCCCCTTCACATTTCAAATTTTTCACTACTCATGGTTTTCTCCTTTTAAGGGCTCATGTGATTAGAATGGGCCCACTTAAACAAGGTAAGATAATCTCCTTCTCTCAAGATGCATATCTTTAATCACATCTGCAAACCCTTTTTTATCTTGTAATGTAACATTCACTAGTTCTGGGGGTTAGGATGTGGACATTTTGGGGGAGAAATGTTATTAATTTGCCCTCCACAGTTATCATTGTCCACATTTTATAGATGAGAAGAATGAATATCAGAGAAGATAAAAGACTTGCAGAAGGCACAGTAAGAAGCAAAGAATGGACTCAGATCCCAAAACCGTTTTACTCCAAACCCAAGTCAGTATTCTTCCAATAGAACACTGCCTTTTCTAAAAGGCAACTCAGCATTTAATCTCTTGCATCTTCCCTCCCTCCCCACTCACATGTAAACCCACACTTCCATTTGCTATATTTAAGGCTGATGTTCTTGAGGAATTAATGCATTTTCCAAAGCTTCCGTGCCACATCTACTGATTTTGATGCAATTTCTTCCAAGGCGTATATCATGTTGAAAGTACTATTTGCAAACAATTGAACACGTTCAGCTGAAGCTTAAAGAAAATGTATTTCCTGATGTGTTGAGTGCTAAAGGAAGTTTATATTGTGGGACATATAGGTTATCTCAAAACAATTGGTCTCAAAATATGTGCTTAGCAATTTGATACCAAAATCTTAATATTCATTTGAGACAGGACTGGTCACTTTGTATTTCTTAGAAAATTATATTTCTAGCCTCCTTTCTTGTCACTGGAATTTAGAAGAATTATTTAAATTTATTTTAGTGTGATTTTAGTCAACCAGTAGGTATTTATTAAACCCATTAATAAACACAAAATGTCAGTAGTCAATTGAAGGGAAAATGTGGGTCCCAGCCTATACTCTGAAAACAATTACGTTTCTGAAATAAAGGTTAGAAGCAGAAGATGCTCATTAAAGAAAGATGGAGCATAAGTTCAGGTTAGTTGTATGTAGAAATCATAGAGGATTCTAAAAGTCCAGCCATCATCAATCAGAAACAAGAATAATGATAAAATGAATAAATTTTTTAAATCCTGAAAAGTAGAATTCATCAGTATATTCATTCTATAATTTTATGAATTGTAAAACTAAATCAATAAAACTTATTTAAATAAAAGTCCAGGCCATGGAATATATGCAGAATAAAATAGAGACATTAAGATTTTTGAGGAGAAAAGTGAAATTTAGGAAAAATTAGTCTGACAATAGTACCCAGTCTGAACTGTAAGTAGAAGAAAATAAGGACAGGTAAATAGCCAGAAGCTTTCCAGACATCTAAGTCTGTGATGATGAAGGCAGTGTAATCTAACAGTTGATTGGCTCTAGGATCAGACAAGTATTGGTTTAAACTGGGTTCTGCCACTTACCAGCTGTTTGCCTTGAGAAAGACACTTGATTATGCTAAAACTCAATTTTCTCATCTGTAAAATGAAGCAAGCCTCATGGAATCATCATGAGAATTAAACAAATAATATATGAGAAGCACATAGTATCTGGCACATAGAAAACACTCAGTAAAATTTAATTATTATCATGGTTCTTAAGAACGATAGCAATGAAAATAGAAAGGACAAAGGTCATTTTGAAGGCAATATGATTAGGATACAGTAAATGACTCCAGACTTTCTAACTGATCACTGAAGCTGAATTGTTTAGGAAGTTGGTGGAGGTTAAAACCTGGCTTGATCTAGACCTTCTGTCCAAATGTGTCACCCTAAATCATTTCTGTCTACATTGGGCAAAATATGGTCAGGACCTTACTCTAAAGACTTCATATTTAATAGCATTGTTCAATAGACCTTTCTACAGTGAAGGAAATGTTCTATATCTGAAATGTCCAATATGGTAGACACTAGTCAGATATGGTTATTGAACCCTCAAAGTGTGTCTAGTGCAAATGAGAAACTGTTTTTTTTTTTAACTTTAATTAATTTAATCTTATTAACTTAATAAACAAACGATTGTAATTCAATTTAAATGGCCACATGTGGCTAGTGGCTACCTCCCTAGACATGAGCACAGCTACCTTCATATCCAAAGTGGTCGGCATTCAGAGTATAAAGGAACCCTGAAGTACAAATGCACCAGTTATTGCTGGCTGGTAGCTGTGAGTACAGAGGATGTGTTCATAGGATCTTTCCAAAAGTAGGAGTGGATCAGAACAAAAGCTGGAGTCATCATCATCTTAGAGGTAGAATCTTTAACTCCTTATTTACAATTCAAAGCTAACTGTTGGACATGCTCACATTATCCAATAGTTTACATAAGTTGGAAGGATGGGTAGAGAAAAGGAAATGAGTTAGAAGGTAAGAAAATATATGGAGACACTAAAGATGGAAGACAGTGTGGAAAAAGTTTGTGTCCATCTGCTCCTCACATTTTCTGTGTACAAGTGGAGCTTGAGATGAAAGAAAAAGGAAGTAGTTTGGTTTCACTTCCTCTTTTTGCTTTCTCTGTCAATTTTTCTACTATACTTCCAATTTTAACCCTTCAACTAACTGCTTCCCTCCCCTATCTTCTTCCACAGTAGTGATAGCACAGATAAAAGCACAGCCATTCAAGAAGCTCCTTTTGTCCTTCATAAGTGAAATAGAAGAACCAAGAATAGAAAGATGGCGAAACTGAACTGCAATACAATTGAAACAAAGGATTCATCTGATTCATGGGGGAGCACTGGAGCTGGAATGGCCCTTTGGGTTATCCTGAATTGAGGCAACGATGCTGGTCCTTTGAATTTCCTCCAGCCCTACACCAGGTCAGTCATTGAGTGCAGGTTGTTCCTGGGGAGAAGGCATAGACTTGGGCAAGGTAGCTCCCTTTGGCAGAGGACAATGCCCAGAGAAAGAAGGAATTCTCAGAAAGGAAACTGGCTGTTTGTCTCAGTAACCAACACTCCCAGCTGTCGACAGACAGAACGAGCCTATCAAAGTGGCGTGGGTGGAAGGGGCATTTGGACAGTGTGCCACAGCTGCTACTGAAGTTCTACCCTGAGCTTTGCCACTAGCACATGAACCTGAACAATCCACTCAGCTTCCCTAAGTTTTCGTATCCTTATCTGAAAGCAAAGGAAGTGGAAGAGCTAAGTTCTCACTGATATGCTTTGTACTCTGACTTTTTATTGGACGAATTATTCTGATTTTCTATTTTATTTATAAATTTGCAGTTTTTAAAATGATATTTCAAGGCAGGGCAAAGAGGGGAGATTCATAGGGGAAATTTTTCTGATTTTCATAAAAACAAGTGGTCCTATCAATGTACTGTTTCATTTAAAATAACCTCAAGCTCAGTACTTAACTTCCATAAACTAAAGATTTCTGACTTATTTTTATCACTCCGCATCTTCACAAGGTATCTGAGTTTTATTACACCATGTAGCTTTGTCACTGTACTGTGTAATCCATTGCTTTATTTTGTGATCATGACTTATATCTATTCACCTTTAAACAGACAGACACACACACACACACACACACACACACACAAACTTTCACTGACTAATCTAAATAAGACTTTAGAATACAATCTCATCAATGTCACTATGATTGACTTGGTCTGCTTTTAAACCATACCTGGGGGAAAAGTTTATGTCTTGTTCTTAAATGTTTGTAAGGAACTCTTTAAGGATGGGATATATTGTTTATTCAGTGATCAACAACTCTCACAGTTAGGAAGTTCTTTCTGATATCTAACCTAAATCTCTCCTACTGCAATTTCAAACCACTTCCTTTTCCATCCTTAATGAATTAGGAACAGAACTGATAATCACTGTCACCTGCCTCTTATAATTTTCATGTTTACCTTTATTTGAATTTATTATTACCTAAACATTCTCTCCTACATGAAATTTTATCCCATTTAGCTATTGTCTGTTTTTTAACTCTTGAGAAATATTATTTAGAAATATGTTTTCTAGCTTCCCTATATGTTCAATAAACCATGGAGACCAAACTTAATGAGTCTTTAAAACACCATGAATGATGAAAGCTTTCCTATTTTAGGGGTTTGGCATGTTACAACTAACATGGGTTAGCTTTCAAATTGCCTTAGACTATCTCTACATTAAAAATGTATATCAGATTGTTTAACCTCAGGGAAAAAGCAATTTTCCCACAAGACCTATTTCTAAAGTAGGATAATATCTTCCCTTATATAAGAAGCTAATGTAAACTATTAATGACATGTATCAGGTACAAAATGTTCTTCACGCTCTTTCCAAGTAATATTTAAAATAAAAAGACTCATTTTTTCTATTAGAGTTTGGTTTTGAAAGACAAACATTTTAAGTATTATTAGTTCAATAACCAGTACCTAGGAAGTAACTGTTCCTAGGAATGCAGCCTTCATGACATCATTGGCTAATGTGAATTTCTTGACATTGTTCTTTGTATGTGACAATCTGTTACATGCAACACCTTTTCTGATGTTTACAAAATTAGAAGAAAAAATAAACAGAGCTTCTTAACAGATTTTGTTTTTAGCATGTAAAGTTAAGAAGAACTACCCACACAAAGGTAAAACAAAGCTCAAATTTTATATTTTGAGCAACATATGGAGAAAGTATGAAAAATTATAATTCACTTTCTACCTGATATATCAAATATATAGTTAACAACATTTGCAGTGGTTTCTATATCCTATAAGAGCATAAATTTTATACTTACAGAGAAAGAAAGCATATCATATATACTTGTGTTCTAACACAGCTTGCTTTTATAAACCTCTGTTTGATAAATTTATCATTTCTTTCTAAAAATTGGCTGCCAACAAATGAAGGTCAATATGAGGGTTCACGCACCCTGTACTTCACGCATTCTCTAGTCTGTGAGTGTGGTGACTGTTGCCTCTACCTCTTGGATTCACATTGCCCTTGACCTTCTCCCAGTTTTAAATGACAAGCACTGGTCCGAACCATCTGATGCTGCTGTTGCAAGTGTTACACTTCTGCCTACTCTATGCACACAGGCTGAGAAGGGCATCTGAATGGTTGTGCAAAATCCTTTTGCACAAAAAATATCTTCCCTACTCCACCCAGTCATACTTTCAAACATGTAAAGAATGCTTTATACTTTGGAGGTAGATACTTTCTATGTATTAATTCGTTTAATTTTACGATAAACTTTTGATATAAGTTCTGTTGTCGCTATTCTACATTTTAGAAAGTTAATTTCGGAGAAATTCAATACCTTGCCCAAGCCACACAACCAGTAAGGGGTAGAGGCAGGGTTTGAACAGGTATTTCTAACCCCAATGCACAGGCATTTTCCACTACATGCTGTGTATCCCCCACCGCTGTGTTTAGGCAGGGCAGCTTAGTGGTTCAGACTAGGGACTGTGGAGTTAAACTGTCTGGTTTCAAAACCACTTCTCAATTTATGACCTACTTGGCATTGCCATACTTCAGTTTCATGACCTGTGAAATGGCTATGATATATATGCATTAAATGTGCCAGTATATATAAAGTACTTAGAATAATACTTACCATGTAGTAAGTGCCACTAAATTAGCTATTATTAATTATTATTATGATGATTATTATTACTCTTATTATTTTATTTTTATCATGGAATAAAAAGTTGCTACTAAAAAGAAAATGGTATAAAGAGGGGTAGCAACTCAACAATGGCCCATTGTAGAGTCTGAAAATTGGCAACTAGTCACCTAGCAGACTCCCAGGGAAATGGAGACACTGAGCAAGACTGTTTGACTGTTTGACAAGGGAAATGGAGAGGTGCTACAGTCAACAATCATTGGGAAGCAAGGGACACCAGAAGGCCAGGGAGGGTGGAATCAGTAAGAAGGAAGCACATAGCTTCTGCTTTAAGATGCCGATGAAAGTCAGCTCTAATTGTATTTTGTATTATATTGTTGGCGGTGGTGGTGGCAGCCTTATGGCATCATTCTGGCTCACCTTATTTTAGAAAGAACGGTTGTCTTATGTTAATCTACCGCCCTCCCAGGATGCTTGATCAGTTAAAAATATTCTTTAATTCAGGTATACTAATAGAATTTTGAAACATCATTGTTCATTTATTTAAAATTAAATATGTAAGGGAATAATTATAAAACTACTTGGAGTTATATATGGGACCTCTATGAAATCTAGGCCTTAAATTTTCAGTATTTCCTAATTTGGGTCGAGATCTAGTGCCTAATAAAGTGTGTTTGACAGCATTCCAAATATCAATAGTGTGTTTGACAGCATTCCAAATATCAATAGAGTGTTTGATAGCATTCCAAATATCCCTTATTCTTCTTGATTTGACTTTCAACTTCCTTATTTAGCATTTTACTTTTTGCCAATTAATGCTTCAGAAGATGGTATTCTGCCTAAGTAGCAGAATTTGTGGCAGTTTTCAACTCCGTATTGTGCCTGGTACCAAGATCTAATCATCTTGTCACACTTAAAATCAAATATTGGTAGCACAATCAAAGGCTGATATTCCATTGAGAACCTTACCTAGCATTTAATGACTCCCTGTACATATTAGTTTCAAACATACACAAAATTTTATTAGTTTGCACTGATTTTTTATGTAATAAATAATATCATGCAGAGAAAATGGTCATAAAAGTTACAGTCATCAAAGATAAATCTATTTATACCTTCGCTTCTCCAGTCGTACAGAAATACTCAGATTTCCTACTACTACTCCAAAAAAAGCAACTGTATTAGAGTAGCAGAAATCTGAATGCCTACTTCACAACACTAGACCAATGAGAATACACCATATTATTATCAATGTTTCAGTGAAATGTTAATAGTGTCTAATATTCACTCCTCCATGTCTTTTCAATAAAATAAACCCTAATATTAGGAATGAATATGCTATCATTGCATGTGTCTTTGTTAGTGCATCAAAGACACCAACTAATATTTAACTCAATTCTGTGAGTTTATAGTAAACCCTGCTCAGGGGTTACCATTGCATTAGCACTTTGGCAGATACAAGGAAATAAAAACGAAGACATTTTAAGTGTGAATAGGTTATCTACCATCATTTACAAAGCATTTTCAATGATAAAGTTTTATTTGTCAAACACAAAAATGTTGTGTGCTAGTTTGAATAGGGTCAAAATTACTGTCCTCATTTTAGAGATTAAAAAACAAACCAACCAGGCAAAAAAGAGTTTAAATAATTTACCTAGAGTCAGAGCTCATAAATTGCAGAGCTGAAATCAAATCTTGGTCTTCTGTCTGAAAAAACATGATTTCTGCTCTTAATGGCCTACAGATTCATTGCTGTGGGAAACGTTTTGCAGAAATGTTGCCTTAAAACCTCTTGAAACAAGGCGGACAATAAAGAAGACATAGTCGCCCAAATGAAAAGACAGCAGACATTCATCAGGTTAGAAAGTAACAAAAATGTTTGTTTGTGGGCTTTTTAGGTGAGAAAGGAAACCTCCTCAGGAAGAGTTAAAATTTCATTGTTCCAATACTGGAACTAAATGTGTTCCTAACATCTGTAGAGGCAGATGAGAAAAAGCCTGGATTCCACCTGTGACCAACATAGATAAAAAATTGGGCTTCTTCCTGGAGATAGTGAAATATGGAACAGTCTGGAGTGCCATGAAGGTGGAGGTTTGCATTGGAGAGTAACAGGTGATAGTGCTAGACAAAGCAGAAGAGATTAAAAAGTTTCAGAACTTTATGTTAGGCAAGAAATTTTGCCTAGATTCAGCAAACCGCACTGAGTTGGAGTAAAGGAAAAGACAATCCAGCAGTATGGTGTGAGATGAATTAGAAAGGCCACCAAAATAAGGTAGGCATGATGAAGTCTTATATTAAGGAGAACACTGAGTCTTTAAGAAAGAAACCAAAGACTATTTTACATGGTGACTAATGTCTGTTAAATGCAGAGAACAATGGATAAAGGAGATCCCTAGGATTAGAGCTACCAGTATGAGGACTAAGGTTGACTATTATTAAGCTTGTATTCCATTGACTAGGAAAGCTAGTTTGTAGGATTGTATTTGAGTGTACTTGGGAGTAGAGGGAGTGCAGTTGATAATATTTATAAAATAGCTTCCCATTGATCGAAAACAGGCTATCTCCTAAATCGAGGTTGTTTCTCTAAATTGGAGACAAAGGGATGATTGAACCATGATCAGTTTGAATCTTTTATAAAATATCTTACTTTTTACTATAGCCTTAAGATGCCACCCTGGGGTATATTTTGAAAGTTTTAAAATTTATTAGCAGTTTAGAGGCTATAGGAACAAAACCAAGAATCCAGTTGCCCTAGATGGAACTATATTTCAAAGAATCCTTTACAAAGGAAAGAAGGAAAGAAACTCACAGATATCAGGACCTACTATGCACAGATATTATATATGTGGGACTCTGCATT
>NW_006443138.1:22207763-22214579 GCF_000325575.1 Pteropus alecto | reverse complement strand
AATGCTATGGAAATGGAGCCTCAAAGAAGGTGAGTAAGACCACAGTGTGGATAGCAGAGAGTGGAGTTAAATATAGGTGTTCTGCTTTAAATTTGATGTTCAGCAGAAGAGTAGGATTCTCCCCTAAATACACATGAAAAAAGAAAAAGGACCTGCTATAAAGTGTCCTTATAAAAGAAAAAAGAAGGAAAAAGTACAAGATAGGAAAGGATACCACTATCTTTAAGGAATAAAAACATGTAGAAAATAGGAATAATTTTAAGGTAAATTAAAATATAAGCTAGATAAGTACATGTTAAAAAAATATAAAGAAAAATGCACTGAGTGGCATAGCACTGTTTTTTATCTACAATATATTAATACAGAATGCAAAAATTTCTGTGATAACATTAGGCATATTTCTTGAGGTAAAAAAGATTAAAGTGATAAAATGTTTTGTCTCAAAATTTAATATTATCTATATTATTCAGAAGTTGGATATTTTTTTTTCATGTAAGAGTATATTTTGCCTCTCTACCTCAGCAGACATGTTATTCTTCAGCATTTATCTCAGTACAGGGCTGTTATCAACTTACAGCTTAGTCATGAACTTCAGAACTAAAACTCAGGGAACTGTTCGCATAAATAAACTTGTTTGACCTCTATAGCACTACAGAAAACAAAATGTTTCTTCCTAATGGATGGATCATAACACAATAGGGACTTTCCGGCAAAAGAGCTTGACTCTTTTTTAATTTGCAATTTTAAAATACAGTAATAGTCCACTCTTACTCGTGGTTTTTCTTTCCGTGGTTTCAGTTACCCGCTGTCAACCATGGTCTAAAAATATGAAATGAAAAATTCCAGAAATAAGCAATTCATAAATTTTAAACTGTGCACCGTTCTGAGTACCATGGTGAAATCTCATGCTGTCCCACTGCATCCCACTTGATACGTGAATCATCCCTTTGTCCAGAGTCTCCACGCTGTATACGCTCCCTGCCTGCCAGTCACTTAGTAGCTCGTCTCAGTAATCAGATCAGTTATCAGAGAAAGAGACCACATTCACATAACAATTATTACAGTATATTATTATAATTGTTACAGTATATTGTTTTAATTGTTATAATAGTTATTGTTGTTAATTTCTTACTGTGCCTAATTTATAAATTAAACTTTATCATAGGTACATATGTATATAGGAAAAAACATAATATAGAGTTTAGTACTATCTGTGGTTTCAAGCATCCACAGGGCATCTTGGAACATATCACTCGGATGGGGGGAAGGGAGGCGGGGAGGAGCTACTATAATTTAACAAGCACAAAAAATTTCAGTTAGTGTTGGATTTAAGAAAAGAAACAACTCACAATAAAGTCCTTCACTGGCATTTCACTTTATTTCAGTGGTCCTCAACCTTGGCCATGCTTCAGAATCACCTATGAAGCTTTATAAAAATGCTTGCTGACTCAGAACCTCTGAAGGTGTAGCCTGGGCTTCTTTGCCTGAAAAAATCTTCACAAATGATTCTAATGCACAAGCAAAATTGAGAATTCTGCTATAAGCAACACATAAATAGTTATTTAGTGAGCTTTCTCTGAGAGGAATTAATTAGGACATTGCCATACAAACAAAAAAAAGTGCTCCCTGATAATGAGAATTTGACCACTAAGAAGAGTTACCCCGATTTCATTGCTCCACAAAACAGCTGTCGTTCCACAATCTGTACACCTCCAGGCTATCCCACTTTCAGCAGCTGCAATAAATTCCAAGCATATTTCCAATGCAAACTGACCCAACCTTTGAATTTAAATCCCTCCAAATCTCTCCTAAAGTTTAACTGTAAATATTCACATCAGTTCAACTTTCCATTGACTCGTATTAGTTGGTTGGTATGGTTTAAACATTTATAGATGAAAGTTCAGATATCATCCATATTTTATTGTAATCAAATCCTAACTGGGTTGCTCATGCTATCAAGTACTTAACTACCATGGACATTTGAAAATAATTACTGTCAATGAATCTTGGCTTTTTTTTCTTTAGAAAATAATAATGGAACTTATTCAATAGATATTTATTGGGATCTTACTTTTTCCAGATAGTAGTATGTACTGGGCATATAAAAATGCCTTTAATTTGCTCATATTTTAATAGGAAAGCATTACTTGACAAATATTTATTGAATGGAAGCAAAGATGCATAAGGTGTCATCTTTGCATTATGTGACATCATGGTATGCATGAAAAGGCAAATTTTTAAACATAGCTTCCTGTATAATTTGGTAAATGTCATGGTAGAAGTAGTTATAGATAATCGTGCAATCACAACAGAAAAGCAACCTATATGGGAGAAGTCAGTATAGGCCTTTCAAAGAAAATGGCATCTAAACTAGAAGAATGAATGGAATTTTCCAAGCAGAGAAAAGGAGAATGAATATTCCAAACAGAAATAGTATGTGCAAGTGATAGAAACAAGAAAATCATGGCACATTCAGATAAAAATTAGAACTTCATGGAATATTTAGCACAAGACTCTCCAGCTCTCTCCATTGCCACTCTTGCCATCATTCATGGTACTTTCACCTGTAGACAATTGTTCAATTACCTGGCTTCCAAGGCTTTCACATCCGATCACCATACAAAATGGCAGAGTGAGGAAGAATTTGCTTTTTCTCTGTTTAACTGTCTTAGAGATGGAACACTGATCTTCTCCTGCCTTCAGACCCTGACTGAAATTTACACAATCACCTCTCATGGTTCTCAGGCCTTCGGACACGAACTGGAAGTATATCATCGGCTCTCTTGGATCTCCAGCTTGCTGACTGTTGATCTTGGGACTTCTTAGCCTCCACAACCTTGTAAACCAATTTCACATATGTGTGTGTGTGTCTGTGTGCATGTGTGTCCTATTGGTTCTGTTTTTCTAAAGAACTCAGACTAATACAGTAAGCAAGCAACAAATAAGATGGATGAATTAATGATGTTATGTGTAGCTAAAATATGGCAGCAGAATTAGGATATAAAGCTAAAAAGATATCCATAATAATAACAAGAGTTAAATGTATTATGCCTTAATTATATGCAAGATACTTCATCAAACATTTTAAATGGAATGTCTCATTTCCTGGTTACAGAAAAAGTCACAGAAGCTCAGAGAGATTAGGTAACTTTCTAAGTTCACATTATAACTAATGTTTTGTTTAATTCATATACCAAATAGAAATATCTTTTTGCATTATTTTTGTTCTTTCAAATCAATCAACTAATCAATTAAGTAGTAAGAATGTACTGAGCTTGCTATTATATGCCCTGGGTGATTCCTCTAAGGAAGCCACTGATGGTGAGCAAAGATGTCTTTCTAGCTTCAAGAAACATTAGATCAAAAACATTCCAAACACATGATACCTTTGGACAACCCTTTCATTTTTCAGTTCTGGAACTAGTTATTTGCAATAGAAAAAAAGTAGTTATAAGAGCAAAATAACTACTAATTACAAGTAACTGTAAATAAGAAAAATCAAGTTCAATGAAGCGTTTTAAACCATGTATTTCATTTCAGAGATGTGGAGTCCAGGTCATCAGTTATATGGAAATTTTGTTTTATTCCAAGGGTTAAAAACTCTGTCCATGGTAAGTTTAATTTAAAAAAAAACAAAAACAAAAACAGAAAAAAAACACCTTGTTTTCTCCCTCACATAGCCATCTAAATCAGGGATTGGCAAACTCTTTCTATAAAAGGCCTGATAGTAAATATTTTAGGCTTTGCGCCTCTGTCACAACTGTTCAACTCTGCTGTTGTAGCATGAAAACTGCCATAGACAATAAGTAAATGAATGGATGTGGCGTGTTCCAATAAATCTGAACTGCCAAAAACAGATGGTGGGCTTGATTTGGCCTGACAGTTTTAGTTTGCCCAATTCTTGATCTAGAATCTTAGATATCATATTCCCAAATTAAAAAATAAAATCAGAAAAAGACAATTTACTCACTCTGATACAAATTCCTTATTAATGAAGTCTAACCTAGTGAATATAAGCTCTTTTAAGGAACAGTAGTTGAGAAAGGGTAGAATGTAGCAGTAGTTACAGGATTGTGTCTCT
Source organism: Pteropus alecto (assembly GCF_000325575.1). Taxonomy (NCBI): domain Eukaryota; kingdom Metazoa; phylum Chordata; class Mammalia; order Chiroptera; family Pteropodidae; genus Pteropus; species Pteropus alecto. Next base: position 22,210,498 of record NW_006443138.1, on the reverse strand, counting down.
AATGGAGCCTGTCATGAGCAACTACAAAAGAAACTATGTCATTAAAAAATCAGAGCAGTTACCACCTTAAGACAGGAATCCACCATTTTGTTCAACATCATATTTCCTTAGCAGTATCTTAAACATTATTGGTTCCTTCACATAAATTTAATTTTGCTGTTGATATCTACAAGCCTAGACAAAGCAAATTTGTTAATTTTTTCTGCAATTGTGGTGACTTGTAAGCTGAGACATAGATATCAATGAGATAAAACTATCTGCAAATTACTTTTTAGGTCATTTCTAATTACCCAATTCCTAACCAAACTAATTCATTTGATGGAAAATTTTCAGTTAAGATTTTCAAGTTTATTGATCCAAACTGAGTTCCAAATCATAATAAATTGCACTAGAGATCTGTAGTACTAGGGGTAAGGACTTAAATATCTTATATAGGGACACATTCAACCCATAACAGGTCCTAAGGTTTCCCAAGCTAGGCCAAGAGGAATCCTTTCTGGGGATTTTTAGAAGGAAAACTAAGTGTGGAAATGGAAATAATCATAAAAAACGTACCAAAAAGTAAAAGTCTAGGACCAGATGGCTTCACCTATGAATTTTACCAAACATTCAAAGAAGATTTAATACCTATTCTCCTCCTCAAACTCTTCCAAAAAAATCAAAGAGGAGGCAATACTTCCCAATTCATTTTATGAGGCCAATATTACCCTGATACCACAACCTGGTAAAGATAACTCAAAAAAAGAAAACTACCAATATCTCTCATGAACACAGATGCAAAAATCCTAAATAAGATACTAGTGAACCAAATACAGCAACATATTAAAAAGATTATACACCACAATCAAGTGGGCTTCATCCCAGGGGCACAGGGATGGTTCAACATATGCAAATCAATTAATGTGATATACCACATAAACAAATTAAAAAATATGAATCATATGATCATATCAATAGTTGTAGAAAAAGCCTTTGACAAGCTACAGTACCCATTTATGATCAAATACTTAACAAAATTGGTATAGAAGGAAGGTACCTTAACATAATAAAGGCCATCTATGACAAACTCTCAGCCAACATTATACTTAACGATGAAAAACTAAAAACTTCTTCTCTAAGATCAGGAACAAAACAAGGCCGTCCACTATCACCACTGACATTCAATGTAACATTGGAGGTCCTAGCCAGTGCAATCAGGCGAGAGAAAGAAATAAAAGGCATCCAAATAGGAAATTAAGAAGTCAAACTGTCATTATGTGCAGATGACATGATTCTCTATATAGAAAACCTAAAAACTCCACAAGAACACTACTAGAAATAATAAGCAAGTACAGTAAAGTTTCTGGATACAAAAATCAATGTTCAAAAATCCATAGTGTTCCTATGCCCTAATAATGAAGGGTCAGAAAAAGCTAATACTTAGGAATGAATTTAACGAAATATGTGAAGGACCGATATAATGAAAACTATAACACCTTATTAAAAAAATCAAAGAAGATACAAAGAAATGGAAAGATATATCAGTGTTCTTGGATTGGAAAAATCAATATAGTTAAAATGATCATATTACCTAAATAATTATACAAATTTAATGCAATCCCCATCAAAATCCCATTTGCACTTTTTAAAGAAATAGAACCAAGAAAATCATCAGATTTGTATGGAAGCACAAAAGACCCTGAATCACCAAAGCCATCCTGAGAAAAAAGAACAAGACTGGAGATATCACTCTGCCGGTCTTCAAATTACACTACAAAGTGACAATAATCAAAACAGTATGGTATTGGCATAAAAAAAATACACTCAGACCAGTGAATCAGTATCGAGAGTCCAGAAGTAAACCCCTGCATATATTGGCAAATAATTTTCAACGAAGGAGCCAAAACATACAATGGATAAGGGAAAGCCTCTTCAATAAATGGTGCTGGGGAAACTGAAAAGCCACCTACAAAAGAATGAAACTAGACTGTTGTCTATCATCACACACCAAAATTAACTCAAAATGGATTAAGGACCTGAATATAAGACCTGAAACAATAAATTGCATAGAAGAAAACATAGGAACTAAACTCATGGACCTTGGACTTAAAGACGATTTTAAGAATTTGACCTCAAATGTAAAGGATATAAAAGCAGAAATGAATGAATGGGACTATATCAGGCTAAAGAGCTTAGACACAGCAAAAGAAAATGTTAACCAACCATCCGAATGGGAAAATATATTTGCAAGCACACCTCTAATAAGGGCCTAATATCCAAAATATACAAAGAACTCATACAACTCAATAACAACAACAACAATAACAACAAAAAGAATCCAATTAAAAAATGGGCAGAAGACTTGGACACTTCTCCTAAGAAGACATACAAATGGCCAACAAATATTTGAAAAGATGCTCAACATTGCTAGCTATTAGAGAAATGTAAATCAAAACCACAATGAGATACCATCTCACACCTGTTAGAATAGCTATAATCAACAGGACAAGTAATAACAAATGTTAAATAGGATGCAGAAAAAAAGGAAGCCTCATTCGCTGCTGGTGGGATTGCAAATTGGTGCAGCCACTATGGAAAACAGTATGGAGATTCCTCAAAAAACTAAGAATTGATCTACTATATGATCCAGCAATCCCACTACTGAATATTTACCTCAAAGAGTTGAAAACATATATCCAAAGATATACACACACACACACACACACACACACACACACACACACACACACACATAT
>NW_006443138.1:22187129-22207150 GCF_000325575.1 Pteropus alecto | reverse complement strand
ATAGACTAGTGGTTACCAGAGGGTAGGGAGGGAGATGGGGGTAGATAGGGTAAAAGGGGTCAAGTATGTGGTGACAGAAAAAAATCTAACTATGGGAGGTAAACATACGATGCAGTATATATATATGACTTATTGTTAAATTGTACACTTGAAACTTACTGGATTTTGTTAACCAATGTCACCATAATAAATAAAAATAAAAATAAAAAATAAAAACAAAAAAATAGAAATAAAACTGAGACAGTCCAAATAGCTGCAGAGGTCATATGTAAAGCTCAAGAGCTATTGGCTGACATGTTTTCTATCACACAGAGAAATCTCAGCAGCAACAAGAGATAAGAAAACTAACATGTATAGAGATGGAAAACATGGAGTTGTTTGGGCATGTGAGTCTCTGCTGCCAGCTGTGTCTGTGGCACAACCTCAAATCCATCTATCTACCTTTTTCAGTGTTTCCTTCTATCCCATAGGCCTCTGTAACTTTCAAACAAGAGTACTAACATTCTTAACATCTCTTCTAACTAATCTTCAAATATCACTTCTCCTCTGTATTTACCTAAAAGATTCCATTGCAAGACAGGATTGCAAGGAATGCTCCATAATGCTAAAAATTATTGCAGAAATATATGCCATCAAAAGTAATTATATGATACCCAACATCGCATTGAATAAATAAATATTCTAGCCAACAGAAAAGTGAAAAGTCATCAAGAGACATTAAGAGTGTTAAGAATGGAGGGGGAAAAAGTCTATAAAGACTTCCCTGATTAGACAGAAGCCATTACAATTTTGGCACACAATGGCACAAACTTACTTTATTGGCCTTATGGAGTCAGTTAATTTCTCTTAACTGTTGTCCGCTCAATAAGTCTTGTCCTTCCATGGATTTGATACATAATTCTCAATATATTTGGCAAATATTATTGAGTATCTTTTATATGCCAGACACTATACCAAAAACGAGTGGCTACAAAAATTAATAAGACTTACAATTCTTGCTCTCAAAGGTGTGTATAATCTAGGATTTTTACACAGCTTTCAAAGACCTGACATCAGAAAATCTGCAATAGCAGGTTTTGACCTTTTCTTGTTTCTTTATCTGAATAGACTGTAAGAAAATACTTTTAAAAATTATAATGAAACGTCCGAGCAATAAATCCAATAAATATTTGGGTTATAGTAAAATATTGTCTTTCAATTTGAAATGATGTCATTTTTAACTATCCAATAAAATGTTATGTAACTAAAAGTTTATTTTAATTCCCCTTAAAATTGTACTTGTTAGTAAAGAACACATTTATTTTTTTTCTTTAACATTTATTTTTTATAGATTTATAAAATCGATAGTATTTTATTAACACTTCAGGTTGAAAATGAGATCTTGTTAACACATTATCCTGGAATTTTATTGTTATAGGGATTGAAGGAACCTTCAAAAGCTATCTGGTTTAGGCCTTAACTTCTAATGTAGAGTTATTAATTTTTAATTTCCAAAGTGAATTCTACAGAACACAATTGCTACCATTTTTTAACACACATTTCGTGTTTTGACTAATTCAATAAGGATAATTTCCAGGATCACTAAGTTTGAGAAACTCTTGTGTAATCTTAAATAGGCTTCAAAGCAGTTCTTCAAACACCTTATTCACCTGCAACATAATTTACTCTTTTTTTCTGAATTTCTAGCCTTAGAAGGTTTACATAAAGATTGGGTCAACATTTGGAAGAAAATAGCATTCCTTTTCTGAAAAAACATGGCAGGGCTAGGACCAAGGATTTCCTTGGGGCAGAGCACGAATATCCCTCAGCTCTTTCTCTCCAAAATACTGAAAGAGATCGACAAGCAAGTAGGTTCATGCACTGCCAGTACAGAAGGATTGCTTCCATTCTTATGCATAAGCTTTATCCCTAACGTTGGTTCAGAAAATTTAATCATAACAGTCAACAAAATTACATTTATCAATTTAAAACTATGCCATAGTTATAGCATTGTTATTATGATTTTGAACTGTAAATTATTCAAGAGAGACTTGGTAGAGTCTGTGGGACCTCTTAAAATCAATAATTAAAGCACACTGAGACAAAAAAAATGTTTTTTAATCTTTACTCTTTTAAATTACAAAGTGGATCATGACAATAATCTTTGAGCAACCAAAGAGCTGTTTGTGGAACAAGTGAGCACATTAGAGAAAATACGTTTGTCCTCTTTTTGCCATAGGAACTTGAGTTTTGGAGAGTTCAATCAATATACATTTTCTCAACTGTTTCACTTATTTCCATATCTGATAAGCATAACTTCTGTATATAACAACACTTATCAGTTGATCATCAACAACTACTTACATGAAACCACAGTGTAAAACTGTGGTTAGGAACTACCAAGAAATAAGAAAAAAAAGCTTCCTATTTTCAGTTATAGAAGAAGAAAGGGTGTGGGCTAACAAAATAATGTATTTTACAATAACTGGAGTACTATGGAGACAACTAAATTCACCAAAGTTGTTTGAGAATATAATGTAATATCCTTTTAAATGATGATCTCCTAAAATCAGATATTTCATTATATAAAGAGTTCAACTTAGGGTATTCTATATCATAATTTAGTTATCTTATAATTTCTGAAGCCCTCACACTACCTAGAAGGGCAGGAGGGACAGATTAACTAAAAGAAATAAAACAGAGACTGGTCAATTAGAAAAAGTAAATTCAGAAATAGAAAATTCAGAGAGAAATTTTAAGCAGGTTTTTAAAAAAGAAGAAAGGTTTCTAGAGAGAGAAGAGAATAGAATTCAAAAAGAAAGAAAAAGAAGACAAAGAAGATAGATAGCAATAGTAAAGGGATTAAAACAGATTTATATCAAATATATATTGCCTTTATTCTTTTCCTTTCCAAAAAATTATTTTGAAGGAAACGTTGGCTAAATTATGTAAAACACAAACTGTAACCACCCAAGAATTACAGAAATGAAACTTTTCTGTCACCAAATTAGCCCTTTTGCATCACAATAATATGCCCTGCCTGGCATTTCTGGAACACAGTGATCACCCTTTCTACTATCTGGTCTGCTGTCTGATCTCATGGCTCACTACCTGCTCCATCCATCACTGTATGGTTCATGTCCACAGGAAAATATACTAGACACAGTGGTCTCAATGTGCTGGAAATAAAGCTTTAGGAGAAGAAGATTCCTGGTCTATAAGTAGCACAGGGATGTAATGGGAATTTTGTAGCCACCAGTGTAGTAATTAATTTAGTATCATCAATGGACGATGCTAAAACCTGGGTCTCAAAGTGTTACTCCACAGATAACTTATCAGTTAAAAGGGAGAAAATTTATCTTTACAATGGAGAAAACTGGCAGTCACCATATCATCTTAATTGATTAACCAAATTAAGCATTACCAACAGTGGAGCAACCTAACATTCACCTCTACTATTCCTGCCAAAGATATTTTAACCTAAATCTATTTATGAAGAAATAATCAAGCAAATACAGAATTTGGGACATTTTGCATGACAAATGACCTGTTTCAAAAAAATTAATAGCATGAAAAACAAAAACTGTGGGAACTGTTCTGTTAAAAGAGAAGATACAATATTCAAATGCTCTGCATGATTCTAGGTAGAAAAAATAAAGCTATAAAAGACATTTTGATACAGTTATATAAATTTAAACATAGGTGGTATATTAGATACTGTTATTGAATTATTATTATCAGTTTTCTTAGTGTAAAAAGGTTTGTTGTGTAGGAGAATGGCCTTATTCTTAAGAGATGTAGGTTAAATATATTTGAAGGTGACAGGATGTCTGCAACATACTTTCACAATAGGTCACTAAAAATCCCTGTGTGTGTGTGTGTGTGTGTGTGTGTGTGTGTGTGTGTGTAAAGACAAACTTGGCAAAATAACAATTGGTAAATTAGGTAAAGGATATTCAGGTGTTCATTGTTCCATTCAAAATTTTATGTAAGTTTAAAAGTGTTCTAAATAAAAAACTGGATGGCAAGGTGTTATTGGGAAATTATTAGCCTTGAAGTCAGAGAAACTTGAACCTCAAACTGGTGTTTTTAACCTAAGCAAGCCACCCTTTAATACCGAGGTAAGATGTTAGGGGCTACGGTGCAAGGTCTGACCAAATAATATCAATCAGACTTCTAGGAAAACTGATTAATATAACCATCATTCAAGCCTCTGCTCCAACTAGGAGGCTAAAAAGATGAAATTGAAAGCTTTTACACAAGTATCCAAGAAGTTGGTCACAAACCAAACAAGACATGCTGATAATTATTGATGATTGGAATGCAAAAGCAGGAAATAAAGCAGAATCAAATACCACAAGTGGGTTCTTGTTCAACAAACTTGAACGAATTAAACATGAAACATTGCTGGAGGCAAAAATGGCAAAACTAAAGCTGTCCTACTTTGGGCACATTGTGAGAAGGCAGGGTTCTTTGGAAAAGACAATATTACTTGGAAGAAATAGAAGGCAGCAGGAAAAGAGGAAGCCCAAATAAGTGATGGATTGGCTCCATAAAAAAAAGCCACAGGCCTGAGTCTACAGGAGCTGAGCAAGGCTTTTGAGGACAGGATATTGTGTACATCACTCATTCACAGGGTCACCAGGACTCAGAGCCAACTCAATGGCATGTTACAAACACAAACCACTCTAGCCATCTAGCATGAAAAGGATAACTTCACTAATCTACCTCTATAACATTGTTGTAAGAATGAATAATGAATAGAGGTGTTTACAAACCATAAACATGCCAGGGTTCTTAACCTGGAGTCCAAGGATAGAAGACAGGATTCCGTGAATTTGGATGGGGGAAAAAATTACATCTTTGTTTTTACCAGTCTCTAAGTGAAATTTAACATTTCCTTCAATTATACACATAGGCATGTAATAAACAGTCATGTGTCTAGTACATAGTAAGATCTCAAAAAATGTTAATTCTGTTATCAATATGGTTAATTTTTTTAAGTTGCACAAGAGAGGGTCATGAAAAGCATGAGTCAATCATGGAGCTCTTACAGTCTTGCATCCTCTTTTTTCCTTCCACATACAAAAGGACACACCTACTCTGAGCCAATACTATGTGACATATGCTATATCACTGACTCATACTTTCCAGAGCCCTCATTCGTGCAACTTAAAAAATGAATTGTAATGGTAACACAGCCAACTCGGAGTATTCAAAACTAAACTCCTGCCCCCACCTAAATCTTGCTACCAAGAAAAAAAAAAAAAAGGAAGGAAGAAAGCAAAAACCTGCTTGCTTGCTCAAAGCCTATCTATCCATCTATCCTGGTGCTCACACCAAAAATGTTGGAGTCATTCTTGACTCCTCTATTCTCCACCCCACATCTACTCCTTCAGGAAATCCTGTTGGCTCTAACTTTAAAATATCCTATAAATCTAATCACTTACCACACCCCCATTGCTACTACTTCGGTCCAAGCCATCATCATCTCTCACTCGGAGACTAATGCAACAGCCTCCTCACAGCCTCCTCTCCATGCTTCTTCTCTTGGCCCTTTGCATCTCTTCTCTATCTATAGACTTATCATTTTGAAACATCATGTTGTTCCTCTCCATGAAACCTTACAATGGTTCCCATTTCCCTCAAAAGTAAAAAACAAAATCCTTCAAATGAGCTCAAGAATTTATATGATCTGAAGTTTCCTTATTTCTGTGACCTCAACTCCTATCACTTTCCCTCCCCCCACTCTCCTACATATTCACACTGTTCTAGCCATACTGGCCTCCTTGTGGTCCCTTCAACAAGCCAGGCATGCTCCCACATTAGGATTTTTACACTGGCTATTTCCACTGCCTTGGAATGCTTTCCCCCCAGATATTCATGTGATTAATTTCATCATCTCCATGTCTCCGTTCAAGTCACCTCCTTAGAAAAGCCTACTCTGACAAACCTGTTTAAAACAGCAACCTCCCGCAGGATGCCTAATCCTCCTTACTCTGTTCTGCTTTTTGTTTCTATAGCACTTATCACTTTCTTACACATGAATAATTTAATTAGATATTATCTATCCCTCCCTGACAGATTATAAGTTCCATAGAAGCGAAGATCTTTGTCATTTGTTTACTCATAAATTTTTTTAAATTATGTGTCCATTTATTTATTTTTGCTGGGGTTTTTCTGTTTGTTTTTTACATTTTTTATTGTGGCAAAATCCATGAAACATAAAATTTACTATCATAATCATTTTTAAATGTACAGTTCAACCATAGTAAATGCATTCATATTTTTGTGCAACCATCACAACCACATCCAGACCAAAATCTCTGTGATTCTCTTGGTCTTTTTCCATTAAGCCATTAAAAAACGGTTTTTAAATGTTTTTTAAAAAATGGCTTCAGTAGATCTAGCCATCATGTTCACAATTCAAGAGAGAAAGAAGTTAGGGTAAAAAAATTTAAAAGAGTGAAGCTGTTCCAGTCCCTCCTTACCAGGAGTTAAAGTTGTTTTAAAATTAAAAAAAAATTAAAGACCTTCGCAGGAGAATTTTGCTTAGGTCTCATTGGAAAGAATTGGGTCACATGGCCATCCTTACCTTTAAGGGTGGCTGGATAATGGAAAGGGAGAAAAAATATTCTTACAAATGTCCTAGATCAGTTCTATCCAGTATATATATTATGGGAGCCATTATGTAATTTCCTAGTAGATGTATTTCTTAAAGTAAAAAGAAACAAGTGAATTAATTTTAATAATATATTTTAGTCCAATATATCTGAAATATTATTATTTCAACATGTGATTAATATGAAAATTATTAATGAGACATATTTTTCATTCTTTTCTTTTTTTGGACTTGGTTTTCGAAATCCAATGTATATTTTATACTTACAGCAATCAGTTTGGACTAGCCTCAGTAGTAACCTAGTGTTCAATAGCCACTTGTGCTCAGTCATTTCCATATTGGATAGTGCAACTGTAGAGCAATCACACAGTCCATTGCTTAGGCAGAGCACTTTGCCTCCCTAATCAAGTCAGGTTTTGTTAACAAGAGAGAAGAGAGGTTGGAGTGGATATGACCAGAGGCAACAATGACTGTCACTCCAATGCAATTACTGAAATTACTATTAATCATCTTGAATTGTCAAATAAAAATGAAATTAGGTGGTCTCTGTTTAAGAATACAGGAAAAACCACAAACTTTTAAAAATTTATTGTGCAGTTAAACCAAAAAAAGGTTTTATATTCTTCAGAAAACAACATAGCAGATGGACTCATGTCTCCTGACCTTATTCGTTCAACAGATGTTTATTGACAGCCTTAGAGAATTTTTTCAACTCCTTCAGTGTCCTTTCTACATGACCTCTGGGCCTTTGCACATGCTATTTCCTCTAAGTGGAATATTCTCCCTCCTAGTCCCACTTTTCCTAAATCTGGCAGATTCCAACTCAACTTTCAGGTCTCAGATTAAATGTTATTGCCTCAGAAAAACCATTTTTTAACCCCATATTTTTACATTATATATTTTCATGTCTGCTTGTCATCAACCTATCATTGTGCTTTACCATAATTGTTTATTTTATTATGTATTTCTCTCAACATATGCCCCACAAGGTCTAAGAATCATGTCTGTTTTGTATAGCAAGATCTACCAGATCACCTGCCCCATGTTTAACATATACTTGTTGAATGAAAGAATCAATCAATCAGTTGATTAATCAATCAATCAATCTAAGACCATGTAAACTGTGAAAACAGAAAATTGAAGACAGACCTAACATAAATGTATACTACAATATGGCTAAGGCTACTATAAAAGCATGAGCAAGATGCTATGGAATATAGAAGAGGTCAGTTTAATCTAAGTCTTAAAAACTGAGATCAGCAGGTAGTCAGAGTGGTAAGAGGATTTCGGGCAAAAAGGACAATAGTCTAGCAAAAGACTAATAAAATCCTGAATCAAGGCAATTGTGGTAGGAGAGGGTGATTTGAAATTCAAGATGTATTTTGAAAGTAGAATCAACAAGATTTGTTAAGAGATTGGTTGTACAGGTTGAGGAAGCAGAAAGTGTGCAAGATACCTTCACGTTTTCACTTGAGCCAAATAGGCTGATAACAATACCATTTATAAATAGGAATAAAAGGAGAAGTAAATGTTTGGGAAGAGGAGAAAATTAGCTAAGCTTTAGAAGAACAGAATTTTATAGTTTGGGGTAACTTTGGGATATAGAAAATAAATCAGTCAGAAGTTTGAAGTGAAAGACATATTTGAAGGAATCGATGGAACATGGAAAATAGTTGAAAACATGGGACATCAAGCTCAACTTAATAAACATTGGCAAAAAGATGGCATGACTAAAAAGTAATACCACTGCTTCTTCAAAAAATGAAATAAAACATCACTTAAACTTCCAATTGAATGATCTTCAAATAAGTAACCTCAGGAGGCCCTGAACTCATGCTGGCTCTGCTGCTACTAGTGCTAAAAATATTTTTCGCACTCCTTTTTTTGGGCCATCCTTTAAAAAGTGAACAAGATCTTCTGAGTAATGGCAAGTTTTCATTGTTTTAGGATAAATTTGATGGGGGGAGAGCAAAAACAATTTAGGGCCAAATCTGATAAATAAGGAGAATGAATGATCCTGTTACACAAGAACTTTGGCTCAAAAAAGAGTAGCAAATAGCAAGAAAGATTTTCTAATGTAACTTATAACTGAACCTTAAAACAATTTTTATTCAACAAATATTTCTACAGCGTCTATGGGCCAAGCATTATGCTCTAATATGCAAAACAGCAAAAGGGAATCTCTTAATGTGTTTGAGCAATAGCATTTGAACAAACATCATTTGAGTAAGTATTCAGTTTCCCCAGTTGACTCCTTTGAAAGATATGTTACTTAAAGATATATTCTACCTTCCTAGCTTTAACATGGTTGAGCCAAATGCCTCTTTCTTGTACCTCCAAAGCTCCATGTCTGTATCTCTTTGATAGCATATTCATATGATGTTGTTATTATCTCTTATGTTTATTTGCCTCACAAGACATTATGATTACCTTATTCAGCACTTAGCACAGTGCCTGATGCAGAGAATGGTTAATGATTTCTTGTTCATCGAATAGAGTAGATGTATTAATGAGTAAGTGAGTAAGTGAGTACATAATTTTAAAGCTTCAATCCAATTTCTGTTTAAATGAGCTGTCCTCAGAGAGGCCTTTCCTAATGTATCTACCTAAAAAAACATCCACACAGCTACCTCTGTCGGTCTCTGTCTTTTTACTTTATTTTTCTCCATAGTATTTAGGTATATCCGAAATTATGTATGTACTTATCTATTTTTTATTGTCTGTCTCCCTCAGTAGACTGTAACCCTCATGAGAACAGTGGCCTTGCCTAAGTTGTTCATGAATGCATTCACCGAGGCCTAGAACAGTTGCTGGCACCATAGTTTCTTTTTAAATAAATAGATAAATGCATGTTTCAGTTATACGTTGCTATATAATAAATTCTCCCAAAACTCAGTCATTTAAAACAACAATCATTATATCTCATCATGTTATGGTCAGGAATTTGGACAGGGCTCAGCTGAGAGAATCTTCTGGCAACTGAGGGCCTTCACTCATATTCAGTTGATGGATGGGCTGGTTTGGAGCTTTACTTATGTTTCTGAGTTCTTGGCAGGGGTGACTAGAAGGCTGGACTTAACTGGGCCTAATGGCCAGAGTGCCTACACATGTCCTCTCCAACATGGAGGTCTCGAGGCAGTCAGGCTTCTTACTTGGTTAGACCTCCCAGAGTGAGCATTTCAAAGAGTAGAAGATACAAGACTTTCTGTTTCTTAGCTTTAAAAGTCCCAGTCTGTCCTATTCTATTTATCAAGCAAGTCATTAAGTCGAACATATATTTAAGAGAAGGAGAATTAGATGCCATTTCTCAAAGGGAAGATTAAAAAAGAATTTATGACCATGTTTTAATCTTCTACATTGCACAAAGTGAAAAACTTAATATGTATAATTGGGTAGAGAGCTAAAACAAAAACTGAATGAGCCAGACATAAGAAGGCAAGATGAGAAGAAATTACAATCCAGACTTCTTTTCTCTACCTACAAAAGATTAATTTTTATGGAGAGATCAAACTCCTGAAAAACAGTATCTATTAAACACTTACTATATATCAACCACTCTGTTGGGTACATTACATGTATTCTTTCATTTAGTCCTCACAAACCATATTATTGAATGGATATTATTATAATCACCTCCTTTTTACAGATGAAGAAACTGAGGCACAAAGACAGCAAGTAATTTCTCAAAATTGCACAATTTCTCAAGATTATACAGAGCCTATATTCTCATCCACCAAACTATAGGAATCTCAGGATAGATATCATAACATATTCAAGGCTGATCTTTCTCCCTAGGAATGAGTGGGAGGGACCTATTTTAAGAAAGTAAAAAGAATGTGAGCTTTAGAATCAGCCCTGTGTCATAGCCCTGGCTCTTCCTAGTAATAACTATGTAACTGTGGGCAAGTTATTTAACCTTAATTATTCTTCTGTAAAATAGGGGTGATAATATCTAGTTTGTAGGCTACGGTGAAGATAAAAGTGAATATTTTAAAATGTCTAGAATAGAACTACCACTAAGAAAGACTTAAAAAGTGTTAGTTTCTTTTTCAGAATCATAACGAGTGCCCTACTTATGAGGAGAATCAATTCCATTGTGTGTCACAATTTTTTGAAATTTCTCCTGGCATAATTAAATATTTATACCAATGGGGGGAGAGGGGGAATGGCGATCTAAAAATTTAGATTTATCTATCTCTCTTAGCCAGTTCAGTTTCCACACTATCGAGTGTGTACAATAGAATTAATTCTTCAAACAAAAGACTGGTTACCACTGTCTGACAAAGTAGTAGAAGCCTGTCAACAGAATGTTTTATTGGTAATAGAAATTAGAAATAGTTTTAGAAAGGCTTTTAAGTTAAAATTAGAATGATCTATAAAATAGTATTAGAAAGAAAAATGCTCTAGATTTAGTATCTAGTTCTATGTCCTAAGTATCATAGGGGAGAAATGGTGATAGCAGGATATCATCATTCTCTCAAAATCTTCCCACTATCATTAACATGAATATTTTATTATCAATAGTATATAGTCACGGTTTTGTAAGAAAATTTCCTTTTCTACAGCTAAAAGCTCAAAATTGGCACTCAGCCACTTATAACTGTTATGTATAATAATTTACTCTACTATTTTAAGTCTTAAATTAGCTACTTGCCTGGCAAATAACAAAGGATATCGATTGCATTTACCATCCTCAAATCCTGTACTCTCCGAAAAAGGATGAGAAATAAACTTGAGAGCAAGCAGGGCAGCCCAAGTATACAGAACATAAGTGCACCTTTAGATTAGGGAAGAAGTAGGACAGCTCGTGGTGACCTAAGGAAAAAGCCCGTGGCTATTAGGAAGAAGAGAAAGTAGCTGGAGGTCAAGTGTATACTTGTGCATCATAGAACAAATACAGGACAAATACAAAAGACGGAAATGATCTTGATTTCTAAGAATGTCGTATTTACAAGTACCTCATCTGAAGACCAGAATTGTTTCCTAGCATATATTTTAAATGGCCTAAGTTACAAAATTTGAGTTTTGAATCTTAGAGTAGGAGGAGTACTCTGAAGCAATAGAATATAATTACAGAAAAGAAACAGTGGAGAAACAAAGCCTGATGATTCCAATTTTGTTGAAAGAATGAAGTTAGCTTTTACAAATGAGGAGATCAGCAAAAGCACTGAGATCTTGAAGAGAATGGATTTCATAGAGAACCTAAAAAGAAACAAGGAAGACCAAGGAGACAGCTTAGACTTGAGAAAGCGATTTCTGAGGGTAAGACTGTGCCGTTGACACAGCAATAGAACAGGTGATGGGCAATTGTTAAATGAAGCATTTTATTGTCAATGACTCATAAAGGAGGCACAAATCTTCATTAATTATATAATAAGTGCATATCTATAAACCTTCTAGTGGAGACTAATTAAAAGGATAATGGTTTACTCTTTGCCTATTAAGTTACTATCACCAAGTTTGGCAACTAAACAGAAAATAAAAATAAAAGGAAAGTGGACTTTGTATCATTAATGATATTCAAACTTTATAAAAATATTATGCTTCTTTACAGTCATGGAAAATTTTACGAATTATTGCACTTAAGATTGATTTGTTATGATGAGCACACCCACTAAATAAGACACAGTGGAAAAGTGACAGAAGAAAGTCTGAAAGTCACACATGTATCAGTGCCCTGAGTCATCATTGTGGCAAGAATGTGAACTAGCCAATTACTACACATCCTGGTTTTGTTTTCTTCTTTTTTTTTTTTCTTAAGGGGCAAGGAGAGGTATATTTTTGCATGAAAATTAATGATTGGTGACTCAGGTGTAATATGATAGTTTGGGAAGGAAAGTGTTATACATATAAATGTAGGCAGCTCCTTGTGTGTTCTTATGATTTGAAATCCACCCAAAAGAGTACCTGTTCTCTAACCAAAAGTATGTCTCTTACTTATTGAGATGTCTATAATTCACCTCATCACTTACCACTTTTAAGTTTACAGATGGAAAGGAAACCCCTAGGTCTGTTGGGAAATGAAGCCAGGGTGGAACACCAGGAAAAAGGAGCCTGAGCAGCATGAAAATGCTTTCTTTGTATTTAGAAAATGACACCGAAAGTGGGGCAGTGGAGTGGGTAATGGAAAGGCACCCAAAATATCTCTTCTCAATATTATCTAAGAATTTGGTCCAAAGGGAATAAAAGTTTGATATTTTTTATCCTTTTGTCTTACTGAATTGACCATTTGGCCTCCATTATTTTCACTGCTTACTGAGTTGTGTTTTATGAATATATTATAAAGCCTTTGTTTCTTTTTAGAAAGTAATTTTGTCATTTGGCTCCTTTCAGATCAATTTCTTTCTAATCACCATTAACGGCTATTGATTACGACAATTCTCAGATGGAACAATTATAAGAGCCTTAATATAGAGAGATTTATATCAAATCCAAACTAAATTTTTACCTAAATTTTTGGCATTTGGTTCAGATAGAGTGATTATAGGAACCGTATGCATATACTATAGAAACTTTTGTATATAGAGAACTTTCCAACATATGATATATATTATGTATATTATAATATATATATGGGAGGGAGAGAGAGTGAGAGAGAGAGAGAACAAGAAACAGAAAGAGGAAAGGAGAGACAGAGACAAAGACTTATATGTGCACATTTTAAACTTTAATTTAACCTCTTAAGACACTTAATCTGTCTAGATGGTTACTTTTGTCTAGGTGAGGAATTATATCTACATTATTATTGGAAAATCCCCGTGGGCTTGTGTAAGTTACTAAAGAAATATGGGAAAACCTATAAATTTTATCTCTAGAGAAATTGTTCATTTAAGATGATTCTCTGCTAGTTTTTAACTTTCTAGATTTCTTTCTAACCCCATCTTGCTTTCTTACTTTCCACTTCCAAAAATTCTTAACATACCATCTAAAATGTATCAAATTCATTTCCTAAGAGTAAAGCTAGCCATCTACTGAATAATCTACTTCCTCTGTCCACTCTTACTCCTAAAGCTATCCCCTCCAAGAAAAATTGCTGATATCTCATTTTATCAAGTCATCTAATCTTTGCCTCAGAGCCTTTTTCCAAGCTGTATCCTACACATGGCGAGGCAATTAGGATAGCCAGCTCCAGCAATGATTGGGGGATAAGGGCGAGAGCATAACCATGGCATCTTATCAAAGAAGTGTTTGGCTAAGATTCTGTGTCTTAGCTCTAAAAGTTAAGACTGCTAGAAAATCTACTAAGCTAATGAAGTTTTTGTTTTTAGTTTGCTTTGAAAGACCAATCCTCGTGCAACTCTTTACTACTACTTAGAATTATTTAGGAAGGTGTTTGGAGGATCTAGAGAGAAAAAGAAATGCTTGACCAAAGTATGGCACTTTTTTTATTAGAGAAGGACTTGTTCTTCCATCTTCTGCTGAGACCTGTTTGAAATGATAAGAGCAGATCTGTTTACTTGCTTTTAAAAAATGTCAGCTGTCAATCCTGTCAACAAGATTACCATCAGATTTTCTTTGCCTCCCCAGTTTAAAAGTAGATATGGTGCATAGGTATCTGTGATATTATCTTCTATATTTGTCCATGTGTTTAAAATTTTCATAATTAAAAATAAAATAAAATAACTTTTAAAAGGTATGTAGAAAATTTTCCTCACATAGCCCCACTGCTTTACTTAATTCTTTATGCACA
Organism: Pteropus alecto; assembly: GCF_000325575.1. Taxonomy (NCBI): domain Eukaryota; kingdom Metazoa; phylum Chordata; class Mammalia; order Chiroptera; family Pteropodidae; genus Pteropus; species Pteropus alecto. Next base: position 22,192,859 of record NW_006443138.1, on the reverse strand, counting down.
TGTTAAATGTATAAATAAGAGTATATATTTTATGTGAGGTTTGTTTTTTCGTTAATATGAAGTATTTACCTAGGCTATTAGTTTTTTCAGAATGAATTTTTACCTGTTACATCATAAATAACAAAACTATTCAACTATCCAAAAGCTGTTATCTTATTTTGTTACAACACTGAAAGGAATATAAGTGCTGCTCTCTCCATTTTAGAAATGAGTGGATAGGGTTGTAAAGAATTCATTTACTTGCTCCATGTCTTCTTGCATTGTTTAAATCACTACAAGGAGGTACCTGAAATGATGGAACATATTTTATGGCCTCCAAAAAGTTTCCAATCGTTAAATGTCTCCTTACCTTACTTCTACCCTTACTGCCCATGTATAAACACTTTAATGACAACTTTTAGAATTACTAATAAAGTCAAATTTTTGTTTATTATTTAGATTTCTAGATATAAATTTTAAAGCCCAGCTATTATGATTAAGAGGAGAAATATGATACTTCACAGTAATTTAAAATAGTCTTACCTTACACATTCCATTATTACTGATTAATGTCTAAGTTAATTAAGTACAGAATTGCTGCATATTTCAGATACATATCTAGCTGATAGGTTCTAGTATATTAGTGGTCATCGATATGTCTTTTAGAATCTTAGAAATAATCATATAGACTATATATTTATTTTTGAAAATGATTTCAGGGTATCTAAAGCAATGTTTTTGGATTTTAGTGTCATGGTGTAATAGCTTCATTATTTTGCTTTGAAAAACACTGCTTAGTTTTTGCATTTACATGAAAGATCGCATAGGCTCCATCTATAATAAGCAGCTTATCCAGTATGTTAATTTTTTTTAATGCTGCTTATAAAAAAGGCTGCCTTCTTCTGATAAACCCCAGACGTTAATAACATGTCCTCCAAGTTAATTCTGTAAATGCCGTACTAAAGTTCAGCACAGCGGTCTGGGGAGTTTAATTAGCTTGCAGCTGCACTGCTGGGATAACATTTCTTGTTGAGGAGGTAGCTTGGTGTTCATTATTTGGGCTCTGGTTCAGAGTTCAGTGGTCATTTTAAGCTTTCTTAAAGAATTGCTTGTCTTTGTTTTCACAGAAGTACCATATGCTTTTTTGCTTAATCGTTACTCCAAAACATTAGTGTTCTTAACATTACTGTGTAGCCATTGATTTGGCCTTAACATAACAAATGGAGGCAATCTTAAGGATCCCGAATTATCAAAAGATTATCTGAGTTATTAGTTTAACTAGTATATAAATACAGATAGAACCTAAATCTCAACTGCTGTACCGTTTCAAAATTCTTTAAACTTATAAAAGCTTTGTAATGATAAAAATGGATTCTAAAATTTAAAAATTCCTTTCAAAGTTGTATAAATTTTAGCTATAGTTTCTACATGTTCCCGTAAATTATATAACTTCTATATACACTAGAGAATATGAAGACTTAATACAAGGGATCGCAGATTATGTGGGGAATTGAAAAATGTAAACACCTAGTTATTAAGTGAGTATTATGAAAACTACATTATCTAATTTCATCCTCATAGGAACACCAGAAGGTTGTTCTCATTTTACAGGGGTGAATAGAGGAGGAAGTTGGGAGTGCAGCGATTAAAGAATCTAAGCAGGTAAGGAACTTGCTTAAGATAACACAACTGGTAAAATTCAGAACTGGGATTTGAATCCAGGCCTGCCTTATATCAAAGCTCAGGCTCTTTCTAAATGTTAGTTGCTTCCTTCTCAAAGTCAAGTATAAGATTCATCGTTCCCATAATAATCTTTCCAATGAATTTTAATTTTCTTGGCATGAATTTATACAATGTGTACTCTACCATCATATATTTATATATTTCTTTGGAATTATCCATTTATCTTTACTTTTGCTATTTCATGACTTGTCAAGGCTACTAGATGTGTACATTTTCTAAGTCTAGACACTATATCCTCTACTGCCTTTCTATGCCTCCACATACTACTCTGGAAAAATTATATAACTTTTTATATGACTTATGATGGGATATTATTGCAGAGATCTTTCATTTTTTATACTATATTGTTCATATTAGAAAAATATATAAATACATACATGTAGACAATTTTCTGTATCTAGTATTAGAAAAATCTAATGATAAATGTCTAAAATGTGGAAGTTATTAGGAAAAGAAGTATAAAGAATATATACACATTTATATTACACTATACCTGGTTTTACCATTTTAATTCTTGTAAATAAAAAAAAATTAAATGAGGGAGGCAGTTTAATTATTTTTCTGTTTATAATAGTAATGGATAAAGTTTCAAAAATCTTAGAAAAGATGACTAAGGCACAGAAGTAGGAAGAATATGAGGCTAGTAAATAACTAGCACTTTATTTTTAAAGACACAAAGAGGAATTATAAAGAATAGTGACCATGTATACCACAGAAAGGGATGGCAAAATGTATGGAAGACAAGCATTAACATGATGATGGGAAAGACACCATATTTAAGAAAATGGGAGAAGTAAAAACATCACAATCTTTAGTTAGAATAAAACTACCCCCCAAATATTACCACAAATATAGATCATATATATTATATCAGTAGACTAATGATAGCTCAAAGAGAATTTAATGTGACCAAATCAAAATGATTATATTTTCATACATTCTGGCAAATTATTCAGTGTAGAAGTGTTCTTGTAGTGCTATAAACAGGCACTATTATTTGGAAAAACAATTTTGCTGTGATAAATTCTTGCTTGGAGAGTAGAGTGACTTTATATAGTTTCCATTGAAACAAGGGTTTGATAAATGTAAAAACAATGAAGAAAATAAGAAGTGAAATGATAATGGACATATATGTGTAACTCTAAATGCTAGAATTGTGTGTGATGGCAGCAGAGCATTAAAGGGAAACTAGAATTTGGAACTGGGAAATTCAGAAATGCAGAGTAGTTGAGAATCTTGATAAGGCATAGGAATCAGTCACCAGGACATTTTTTTTAGAAATAGGCATAATTAAAGTTCAAGATGAGCCAGTGAGGACAGAAACTAAGCAACAAGCAAGCAGAAGTGAGTATAAATAGATGTGAGAAGTAAGTCTAATCATTGGGTCAGAAACTGGGTAGGCAAGCAGAAGATTAAGAAAACACAGCTATCAGAGTTCAGAGCAAAGAATGAGAACCAGGATGACCATGGGTTCCAAAAGAGAAAGGCAAAGCAAATAGTCTAAACTTGGCTGGTGGTCTAGAACCAGAAAACTCACAATAGCCACATGAGTAAAGTGGTAAGGACAATTTAATTCTGTGACAGGCTGTTTTCAGAAGTTTCTCCTTCATTACCATAAAGAAATTTTATTTTAAAAATCAGTATTTCTAGGTCTCAAGAGCAGAAATAGGAAGATAAATCTCACCATACACAGCTTATTGCCAGGTTTTCATGTTGATAATAATTTGGCAGTTTTATCTACAACATTACAAAGTTGGTGCACCCTCTTTGTCTCTACCACAAAGTAGCTCCTTAAGTGTCACCTCAGCTCTATCCTTAGAGACCTGTCTAAGCTATAGTACATGTAACTATGATTTGTGATTGCTTTCTCTCTTCAAATTCACTCACTTGATTATTCTTATTCTGATGACATTTGCTGCAACTCAACTCAATATTTTTCTTAAACAAGTGATTTCAACTGTAATCCAATGATTCTCCCATACTTGATCTTTAATAATATCTGAAGCAGATTCTTTAACTTTCTGAGACCTTTAAAGTCTGAAAATTAGTTCACTACCATTACAAATTTGAATTTCCATCTGAGGTTTTCCCTCCTCCTCACCGTCTCTATGCACTTTTACTGCCCTCCTCCCACTCTTCCCAAAGCTATGGCTCTTTTAGTGTTGAAGATGGGGGTTGGGGGTACGTGGAGAAGGAGAAAAGGGCAAAAATCTCTTTTCTTGGCTATCTTCCACTACAAGCCCCTTTGGCAGTTGATGCCTTTGGCATGGCAGGCATTCAAATACTGATTCTTTTGTAGGTATGTGTGGGAGTTTTTGGAAGAGCTGAGCAAGGCCATTTGGTAGGAACTGGTACCAGCATGTCACTGGCAAGAAGAAAGGATTTTCACTTTACAGGGGGTTCAATTCAGCTCCCTGCCTCACTCAGGTCTAGCTACATCTCCTATCATTAAAACTCCATGCTTATGTATTTATTACTCATTTCTAGGTTCAATACTCTCCTGGGTTGGTATGTGTACACCACACTGTTCTACCTTTGAGTTCTCTATTTCCAACACTACAGATTTTTTTTTTTGTACTGAACTGTATATTAACATTGTTTGCTAGATTTTCCCCAGCATTTATACATCACACACACACACACGCTTGCACACACATCTGGGGAGTGGGCTTGTATAATACAGGAAATCTGATCCAGTAGATCTGATGAAGAACCCTGATATGTGAATTCTGAAAAATACCAGACAAGTCTGTGTTATAAACTGAATTGTGTCACCACCCCAACCCAAATAGGTATGTCGAAGCCCTAACCCTCAATTTGACTGTATTTGGAGACAGGGCATTTAGGGAGTAATTAATGAGATAATAAGGGTGAGGCACTAACCCCATGGGACTTATAAGAGGAGAAAGACCCCATGTAAGAGCACGATGAGAAGGTAGCTGTCTACAAGGCAGGAAGAGAGGCTTCGCCAGAAACAAAACCTTAAGGTACCTTGATCTTGGATTTCTAGCCACCCAGTCTATAGTATTTTATAGTACCACTAGTAGATTAATGCAGTCTGGTTATTAGTGCCCATGTTTATCCCTACTGAGATGCTTTCTACCAGTCTTTTGAACTCTAAACTGTAACGGCAACAGGAAACCCCAACTCTGAATTACCAGAGAATATCATTTAAACCTGTATTGCTATAAAATCATACTCTAAATTTCCTTAAGCCTTGGATAACATTTTCTTATTTTTTGCTCATCCTTCAGTTTCTTTAATCTGTCCATTTTAGTCCTTGGTCTTCCTTAATTCTAGCTGATGACAAGCACCTATTATATAAGGAATATTACTCTTCCTTTGCACTCATTTTATTTTTTTGCCTTTTTCAGAGAAAAAGATGTTCCTTTTCTTTTTTGAGGTAACCTTCTCTGTTTTAGATCCTGCCTTCTTCTGAGCTATGTGCCCCATTCCCCGGCATTTTTAGCATGCCTCTCTTGACCTCCTTCTTTTTTGCCATCAAAAATACATGTCGAAAAATTGGCTTTCGGTGACTTGGCTCTTGATGAATTGGCTTCTTTCCAATATTTCTATCTGGAAGGGAAAAAAATAGACCCTGCAAGAAGTTCCCTTGAGTCACCAGGATAAAAAAGCAAGGCAGTGGATGTAAATTTTGAATTCATCATCTGAGAGGTGATAGTTCATTTGTGTGTTCATTTCAACCTATTTTTATTTTAAGCATCTATTATATGCCAGGTCCTGTTAGGCCTGGCATGAAATAAGTGCTTAATAAAAGTTTCTTTGTACAAATCGATAGATAAACTATCACCTTGATGCTAATGCCTCCTAAACAGATAGCTTTGTTTTCTTACCTTACTTAGTAAGCTGAAAAGACATCTGTCAGTATCACCAAATCATTATTGAATAAATGAATAACATTATCCTTGTCTTTGAGAGGCTGCAATCATGAAAATGGGCAAACATTATAGAAGTTAAGATAGAGAGAAATGCTCAAGTATAAAAACT
>NW_006443138.1:22182666-22187113 GCF_000325575.1 Pteropus alecto | reverse complement strand
GGAAAGAGAAAACTAATAAAGAACACAACAAAAGAATTCTATGATAAAAGAAGGAAGCAGAGATAGTGAGGTGCTTCAAAATCACCTAAAAGGATTGTCAAAAATGTGTATCTGCTGGCTCCACTCCAAACAGACTCAATTAGAAGCTCTGAGAGTGTGGCCCCAGGAATCTGCATTGCTCAGTTCAAAGAGGTGATTCTTCTGCACATTCTAATGTCATGAAAAACAAAGGAGTTGTTTCAAAGAAAATAAAAACAGCAATAAGAAACTTAAAAATAGAAAAATGAAAATGTCTACAAATGTAAGAGTTGCCCCAAATGTGAGAAAATCCTGCTGATTGTCCTATTGTGCACATAAAAAGATATTGATACACCAAGGATACACCAAGGATGATGAAGCAGAAAGCTGTGAGTCTGGATCCTTGGTGGCTGTGTTCAACATCTGAATCAATCATGCTATCACCTACCTCTGAACTTCTAATGTGAGACTAATAATTCCCTAGTCATTGAAATAAATATGTACATTCTTGTTTGCAGTACATTTATTTAGTAATAAGGGATAAAGAATGAATGCTTGTGAGTAATGATGACAACATTTATGAGCACTTACTACATACACATCAAGCACTGTTAGAGCTTTATACTAATATCTTATCAAAATCTCACAGTAACCCTATGATACACCATAACTTATCATTATCAGTGGGAAGTAAATGAGTTCCACTTATGCAGGTGAAGGATATCAAAGGTAGTAAATATACATTTCATGAATAATAAAAAGATAGGAAAATGGATGTGGTAAACTTGTTAATTCCCAGGGATTTTTCCTGACATTTCTATTGCCTATCTTCTTTTGTATTAATTTAAATCTTATATATCTTCTGTGGCACAAATCAAGTCCAAATTCTCTTTCTCCCTCAATAACATTTAAATATGATCTTTCCCTTTTTGTTTTTTTTGATTCTCTGGAGCTTAGATTTAGGACCATACTCTATGACCTAGATTATACATTTGGGGTAGAAAAAAATATCTTATATCTAGAAGAGTACAGGGTGTTAAATAATTCCTGTCAAATGATGACATCTAACTATTTCCCATTTTTCACCTATAAAATTTCCCAGTATGTGACTTGAAAATTCTTATTTTAGGCTCATCTGTAATCATACTTCATTTAATTCAGCAAATGTAATTAATTTATTACTAATAGATAACAGTTCTCTGCGGTTTCAAGCTAAGTAATATTTCTCTTGACATCTGTCTCTGGTGATCCAGGCTAATGGAAATTTGAGGACACATACAACTACTTTATGAATTACTGAATATTCCTCCTCTCCTGCCTCGCTACACCTGTCAGTTCTCTTTAGCATTCTGCAATGATCCAAACTGACACATTCACATGTATATAGTATGTGTGTATTTGGAGAATTGATATGGCTTTAAAAATATGCTGCTGTTGGCATGTCTATTTTTTCCTATTGCTATATGTATGTGACAGATTCTTAAAGGAATAAAGATCCCAATTTCTCCTTTTACATTTAATTACATTGAAGATTTTAGAAAACCGTCTCTATGAGTTATACATGATTAATTCACGTTTATTGACTTATCATGAGATGTCAATAGTTTAGATTTACTCCACTAAACGGAATGTACTTTAACAATTTGCGAAATATATTATTTTGAATACACAGCCTATCTTCAAACAATGTTTACATACTAAATAGTAACATGCCAAATTTTACATTGTAACTAAAAAGATATTCAGAGTGTTAAAAGAACTTAAGATTGTCTTTTGATAATAAATTGCATTATTATACTGTTATTATGTACTGCTGTATCTTTGGAGCAATTAAATTCATGAGATAAGTGAGGTCTAAGACTAAGAGGGTATGGTTATATCATATCCAGTAGCATCTTTAAATTCAAGTCGTTCCATTTTTTTTTAGGAAATGCTAATTAAGCAATCAAATATTTTCTTGACTTTTACATTGAGAAATATTCCATAAGGAGGATTCAATGCTAAACCTTTGGGGAAAAAGTGAATTTCCTGTTATCTGCACAATTATTTCTATATTGCTTTCAGCCTTTATTTGCTATTAAAGGAATGAAAATGTAAAAATCAAACTACACAGTACGATCACCTTGACTAAGACAGTGAAAGCATATCATTGCATGTGACTCACATTTCATTAAAATACATATAAATATGTTCCGGGATACATATGTATATAATCTCTGTAAATGAAAACTCTATTGAAATCACGTTCTGAAATGAAGATGCTGAGTAATTTTTCATGACACTTTAAAAGCATTTATTTTATTATTTGGAGCTGCAACAAACTCACAAAGTGAACAGATTCTAGTTTAATCTGTTATCCATTTTGCTAGTGTACTATAGCAATGATTCATATATTTAAAAAATTACTTTAATGTCAAATTCTTGATTACAGTAGAATACATAATTCAATTTTTTATTGCAACTTCCTTGGAGGAAAAGTTGGACAGAAGCCAGTGATTCTTGAATGTCTCTAAGCCGTCTTGTAAAGTTAATCTGTTCTGTTAAGTTTTGAAATAGTGTCAGGAAGGGCTATTGTACCACACCAACCAATTCCTTAACAGTGATTAACGAGAAGAAAAACTGTCATTTTGCGCAGTGCTAACTTCGCATATCAAGGGCACAGCTCAAAACGTTGGTAAATGTGTGTCCTGGTAAGATATGTTAATTCATAAGAAATTATTTTCAACAGAATTAACTCGTTTTTTGTTTTAATTAACGCCTACAGCACCTGGTATTCCTAGGTGGTCTCCCAACCAAGTACTAACCAGGCCCGACCCTGCTTAGCTTCTGAGATCACACTAGATCCGCTGCATTGAGGGTGGTATGGCTGTAGTAACTTCGAGTTTTTGCTTTCTAAACTTCCTTTACATATTTTGTTTCTAAGCCTTTAAAAATATTTAAAAATAATGTTACCAGAATGAACATACATAATAAAGTCCTTTGCATCACTTGTATGCTTTTAAGAAAACATTATAAATAATAATTTTTCCAGTCCTGGAGTTAAGAGAAAGGAGACTACAGAATTTATCTTTTTGTTCTGGTTAAGTGGTATGGAAAATAACACCGCAAGGTCTCTAAATGAGCGGCGATGCTTAGTTAAAATAGAGGCGATTAAACGAAGATGGAGCATGGTGTCTTAGGTAGGACACTAATCTTTACACGTGTGTGTGTGTGTGTGTGTGTGTAGGAAAAATCGTCTTATTTTTGAAGTAGATGTCACGACGGCTGGTTTTTTTTTTTTATTAATTTGCAAAATCTCTTTAAGATTGGTGCACGCTACCTTTTATCATCTAAATTCTGTACGTAACCCCATGTTTGTCTTTTCCCCACACGAAAGAAGAGCGATGGTTAAAAATGTTACAAGTTAACTAAAAGAGCCAAAAGCTTGGCATAAGTAGAAAAAGCAAATCCAAAACGAAAGCACGAGGATTTTAAGCACCGGTCCTGATGGGCCTGTTTGCACCCGCGAAACGCCAGAGTTAACCCTTTGAGGGCTGCAGCGGGATCCCGGATAACTGCGGGCCCGATCCTAAAGAACAGAGATGGGGCGCACCTCGCCCGTAGGGAGGGTGTGGGCTCTTTTCCTCAAGGAGGAAGCAAGCTGAGAGGCACTTTTGTTGTCCAGCGCGTGCGTCATGAGCCAGGACGGGCATCGAGTCCGTAGGGAGTGGAGCACAGAAGCGGCGAGAAGCCGCTCAAATGTCCGCCGACGAGTGGTCAGCTTTAACCTGTGGCAGCCAGGAGCGTTCGATCTTCCACGCCCACCAGCCCAGCTCCCAGGCTCTGGAGGGACGCAGGCTGGGGGTGGCTCGGACGGGGCCCCAAGTGGAGGGCGTCCGCCTGCGGCAGTCATCCCGCTCCGGCCTCCACAGTCACAGGAGCCGCCAGGCCCCGCGCCGAAACAGCAGCTGTGACTGACGGAGTCACCGCCCCGCGCGCCCGAGCCACCTCCTCCTCCCCCGCACCCCACCCTCCCTGATACGTCATGGAAACACGGACGTCAGAGCCTCTCAGCCAATCGTAGGCAGCGGCAGTAGGAAAGGAGCTAGCGGGAGGGGCGGGGGCAGCGGCGAGCGAGGAGCGCGGAGAAGGAAGAGAGGGAGGGGCGCGCGGAGGCGTGAGTCCCCCGCCCCTCACTCCCGCCACCCTTTCCCGACCGCGCGACAAGTTCTAATCGTCGGGAGCGCGCTCGCCAGCCGGGGGCGCGCTCGCCGAGTCCTCCCCTTAAACGCCCTCTAAGCGCCGCCGGGCTCCCAGTGCCCGTCCGAGCCGCGCTTCCTCAGCGCCCGACCGCCCCCAGGCTCCCCGCGGGCTGGATCACGTGACCGCGCCCAGCCAAGGCGGCAGCGGCGGCGGCGGCGGCAGTGGCAGCGGGAGCAGCTGCGCCGCC
>NW_006443138.1:22101947-22182414 GCF_000325575.1 Pteropus alecto | reverse complement strand
CGGGCTGCGGTGCTCACAGAGGGGGCTGCACCCCGCCCGCCGTTGCTGTTGCGGATGGCGGCGTGAGGTCGGCGGAGCTGCCCGAGCTGAGCGCGGCGCGCCCAGTGTGCGGCTTTGCGGAGCTGAGGAGGCGGGTCCTGCGGGGCCGCGGGCGGCCACTCGGCGGCTGCCGGGCTCTGGGCGGGGGCCGGGCAGGGTGCCGCCTCCTCCTCCTCCGCCGCCTCCTCCTCCGCCGCCTCCTCGCAGTGCAGCGTGAGTAGGGAGCCCCGGCTGGTGGACGCCGAGCCTCTCGGCTCCGCGGCCGCCTCATCCTTGAGGTGCACCCGCACCTCCGCGTGTCTCCCCGAGCCTTGCGAGTTGGCCGCGGACACGCCGGGGACGAGCCCCCGTTCTCTTCGCTTACCACTCTTACTCACCCCCACCCGCTCCTCCTGCAACCTCCCTTTCCTTTCCCCACTAGGAAAATGGTTCCTGCTGCTGGGCGAGGTGAGTGGCGATCGCGGTCCGCCCGCGGTAGAAGCGATGGGGCAGGTCACCTGCGCGGGAGGCCGAGTGGAATGCGGGAGTCGGATTGTCGCGGCGGGGTCCTGACAGCTTGGGTGCCCCGCGGACCGCAATCGGGTATGGGAGAAGTTGGTGGGGGTGTTCGGGGGGCCCCTCGCAGGTCGTCTCCTGCCGTGCCCGCACCCGGAGATCGTAAAGGTGAGCGGGTTTTTTGCGTCTAGGCGCCGGGTCCGGCCAGGAGTCCCCGCCCAGGGCCCTTGGGATGGGGCTGTGTGGGGCTTCGTGTCTACACTCGCAGCTCTTCTCCGAGCTGCCTCGGCCGCGCCATAGCTCATCCCGTCGCCGACCGCCCCCGCCCCGGCGCATGGTGACCTTGAGGGCAGCGGTCTCCACGCCCCAGGAGGGTCACCCCTTTAATCCTCGTCTTCGGCTCCTTTGGCGCTCTGCAGGCGTTGAGTAGGGACCCTTCGTCAGGGGGGTCCGGGGCTGCTTGATTGATGGGTGTCACACCGAACGGTGGTTCCTTGGGACTTGGAGAGCCATCTCGCCTTTCTCCCGGCGTCTCCGGTCTGGCCCCCCAGGATGTTCCCGGTTGCTTCGGATTCGCGTTTATGGACTTAGTGTAAAAGAAAAACAAAAAACAAAAAACCCTGCGTCCTCCACCTTTTTTTGGAACGGATCATTAAGAAAGAACTGCATTCCAGTTTCGGGATTGGGAGTGTGCTCTGTTCCATCCTGCGGGAGAATCCTTTGGTTAAGCTAGTTAGCGACCCCTGGTTCTGCGCCGGGGTCACTATCCAGGTTGGTCTCTGCGCATTTCATTCACCAGTTTTCTGCGGGACTCGCAGTGCTGGGAGTGCTCGCATGCTGTGCGGTGCAGGGGGCTTGGCGCCGAGGGCAGGGTAGGGGGGTGCTAAGGGCTGTAGGGGTCTCTCAGTCTGTAGAGGGCTTGACCCTCCTCCGCAGGCATATTTTTACCTTTCTCTGGGGTTAGATCGCAGCAGACACCCACCTTTGGCTGCTATGCACGCTACTTTTCTGGGTTTATTAATAATCGAATGGCTCCTGTTGGTGTCGATTGCTGTTCATGATAAAGTAGTTATATGGATTTTTTTTTCATACGTGTGTAGTTAAATGCTTATATCTGGACTGTCTGCCTTACAACATGGAAGCCTTTGTTGTGCTTAACTTCCCCCACCTGAGGACAGTTTTATTTTAAATAAAGCTCCTGTTTAGCGTGGGTGTATTTTATAATAAGATGTACTTGTAAGGATCTGCTATGTATGAGGCTCTCCTCAGGCAGGTGTGTAACCCTTTGGATTGTGGCCCATGTGAGTGAATGGAGGGCCTTCACCGCTTGCCCTGGTGCCAGCCTTTCTCAGGCTCCCTGTCCTTGTGTGTGGCAGCGGCGGATTGGGGGAATTAGAGGGATTGGAGGAGAATCTCTTTTTGTATTTGTGCGTTTCGTTTACGTCCTCCTCCCCCTTTTCTTTTTTGTCCTAGTGAGTTCAAAACTGAAGTAAATAGAAATATTTACTGAAGGGAGCCTTTGAAAACTAGTATATGAAATGGGCTTATTTAGCCATGATTTCAGGGGGATGTTTTAGTTTCTACCTTGCTTTGGATGAGACAGTTAAATTGCTGTAATTAAGGGTGGATCTCTGTCCTGATTTTGGCTTGGGCGTAACTGCAAAGATCTTTGAAAAGTAACTGTTATTGCCTACCATATAGTCTGCAAAAGTGAGTCACAATCGGGTGAGTTGAGGACAGAGCGCCACCTTTGATTTAAAATTTCATGATTTTGTTTTTATTAAAATTGTGAAAATTCAGAGTATGCCTTCTTGATTTTTATTGCAGTTGTCATTACTGGCATCCTCATGTATAAGGTGAAATTTTCATTTTTCTGTTTTCTGTAATTCCTCACTTTTAGGGGGGGATTTCTGCAACTAAATGGGAAATCATGGTTTTTAAATTGAAGCTTGAATTTTAATGTAGGATTCTGAGATGAGGTGAGAAACTAGTTATGATTTGTGCTTCTGATAAAATAATAGGGAGTAATGATATCTGGATACTTAGGAAAAGAAATAAAGACATAGCTGCATTGTAAATAGATATTTAAAACTAACCATTGCCAGCCACCAAATAAGGAATCCTACCAGTATAATAGTGGTCTTACAGTTTCTTTAGCTTGTGTGGTATTAACAGATTCTAAAGTAAACATGCAAAATCTGTAAAATTATTAACCTTGCTTGTTTGTTCATCTTCCAACAGCTTGCCTTTTATGGCTTTACTGGAGTTTTACAATTACTTGTTTTTGAATAATACAAATGAAGACTTGCAACAGGACTTACATTCAAAGTTATTAAAGACCATGTTGAAAAAAGTGGTTTCTATATATGGTTCCTCCTCTCAAATGTATCTCATATAAAAATAAATGGGAGTTTTTAATGCCTAGACAACAAATGCTATAGTTACAATTGGTGAAATTTCCTTTCCAGCCTGTTTGCTCTCTCATGTCCCCCTCCCTCCCAAATAAAAAATTTAGGGTACACTATCTCTTTAGGTACAGGATACTTTTTGATTATTGCGACTGCAGATGTAACATGAAGAAACAAAGATTTAGCTTTCAAGTAATGAATAAATTGATGTGGATATTACAAAATAGTAGTTTTAATTATAAACCACAAGGTATTCTTGCCCTTCCATCTGCATTTAAGTTTCAGCACTTGAGATTTCTTCATAAACTGCTATAAAGCGTATGCTATTGGGCTGTAGATAAATTTTTAGTTAAAATTAAACAAAAATAATCTGAGATGAAAGGTGGTTTATGCTTTTTCAATCTGTGGAATATGGCCCTAGATTAAAAGACATTATTTGAGCAATTAGGTTGATGTATGCAGAGTAATTATACGTTATTATATATACTTTGGTAGAATCCTTGATTTGGGAGTTAAATTTACTAATTCCCTTTGACAGACATGTTAACTTCATTATGGATAAAACAGTCTAATACTGTGAATTGAGTTGTATAGGTCAGGTTTTAAGAGAAATGGTTAATTACAACTATCGCTGGTCTTTTTCAGTACTAGCAAAAAGTAGTTGCCGTTTTTTCCTTACATTTTTACACATACATTACAGTTGAAACTGGTCGTTTTCACTTTTTATTTCTGGAATTTCTAATGAATGAGCAAAAAACAAAAACAAAAAACCGCAAAGGAGTGAAGACCAGGAAGCAGAAACTTAACAATTATATTTTTGCAATTTGTGTAAGAATATTTACTCACCTAGTTGGAAGGGAATAATTATTTTCTAATAGGTGTCATACATAGACGGGTACGGAGAGCAGCTTATTTTGGAATATATACAATCTGAGATAACATTAAAGGAAAATGATAATAGTTATGGGAATCATTTTCAAAAAAATAATTTTTAAAGAGATTTATTTTTTAGCTTTTACAAATGTTTTGTATACAAACATATACATTGTTGTCTTGTTATGGGAAATGTCAAATACATGAAAGTATAGAGAATAATACACATACTGACCAGTTGTGACAGTTACCAGTCATGGCCTATCGAGTATCATTTGTATTTCTACCCAAGAAATAGATTATAAATGGGGACATAGGACAAGTAACTGAATTGAATTCTTAGGTTTTATATTTGTAATTTACAGAATATACACAATAGTGTTCTATATCTAATTGAATCTGGAGTCAATTTTTATGTTCTTCATTGTTACCGAAATGCTCTTTTATTGCAGGCACATAATGATAATGTCTCTCGAATTTTGATCTCTTAATACTAATGCTTTGATTTATAAAGTATTTTACAATATTTCAGAATATATTTACATACTATCTCATTTGATTGTCGTAATAAATGATCCTGGGAGATGAGTAAACAGTTGCACCCTTTTTTTTTCCTCAGGGAGGTAAAATGATTTGTCTAGTCCTAAGGTCACATAGCAAGCTGCTGCTAGATTAGCCAGAACTAAATTTTAGGTGGCTTCTAGTTTTTGCTCCATTGCTTTCACCATTGTACATGTTTATGTATGTTTATTAAAGTTATATAAATTTATGAAAAATTAGTTTCTGACCGGAGTAAATAGTGGGATATTAACAGATTTGTTTGGGTTTAGCTATATACATTTAATCATTGCTTATACTTGGTATAATGTTTACAGTTCATCCCCTATTTATTTAACAGCTGAGTAAATGAATTTGAACATATTTGAAAGACTGTATTTGTAATATTGTAGATTAGAATATTAAGTAAAGAAATTCTTTTTCAAAGATGAAAAGATTTAGGAGTGTCTTAAATCTTGAATTAAAAATAAAATGGCCTATACTTTAAGTTTTTTAATTCCTGCTATAATTTTTTTGCATACTTGTTTTTTTGCCATGACATTTATTACTTAAATCTTTTTGAAATATTAATTTATGTAATGAAATTTAGTTTAAAAAGGTTGTGAACAAGATTTTAGTTCTTGAAACCCAAAACTTTTTTTTTTATAAATCTCACAAGGAAGGTGTTGGTTCTCTTCATTATTAGTGTGCATGAAGATCACCTGGGGCAGATATTAAAAGTACAGATTCCCTGGCATTGCCTCTGCTTTTCTGAATCAGCAAATTTGGGGTGGGGGCCAGTAATCTGCATTTTGAAAAACATTTATGTTGAATTTTTAACTAGGGTAAAATTATATTATGTAGTATAGATGCCTTTATAAATTAGAGGGGCATCATTATTTATTTGACTTCAAACATAGGGAGTTAATGCTTTCAAATAGTTTTGACTGTTGTAGCCAAATTTGATTCATGGACTTTGGTGGTTTTGTGACAATTGTAAAACTTGATAAATTAAAAAATATTTATGTTATGTGTGTGCACTGTATTTTTTAAGAAAGTCCGCCGTGGTTATTTATTAAGTTACTTATTAATCCCATAAACTCCTAGACAGAGAATGTCTTCTTTTTTTGTTTTCATGCCTCAGTGTATGTCATTTCCAAATGACTTGAACATGGAGACTTATTTTTTGTTAGACAGAAAGACATGAGATGTTCCTTCAAAGTGAAAGGACATAAATTGGTGGATAAGTAGTGGTTCTTATTAGTTTCAGTTAACAAGCAGCTTTTCCTTCAAAAAACAGCAGGTTAGTGCCTAATGATCTTTCAAGAATGTTAATAATATAAGACTAACTGATAATTTATCAGTATGTGAATTAAAGCAGAAGTTACTGCTATTTCACTTAAATAATAAGTAACAATTTGTGTAGTTCAACAATCTGTCGTAAGGTCCATTTGTTGTAAACTTACCTGACTATTTGAACTATTTTATGTAATATTATATATCTCATATGGATTACTTTCTATGTAACAGCAGTTTTAAAATGCAGTTGTTTTTGCTTCATTTATAACAATATAATAAATAGCTACATCTGTATTTAAAATAAATTTATAGTGAAATTAATTTCAAAGCTGTTCCAACTCAAATATATGCCAAGCATTTGTTTGTATTATTCCAAAAACTTAGGGTTATTGGCTATGCTTTAGGATATATTAGGAATCATGGGTTATAATTATTAATAATTGTGGAAATCTAAACTAATAAAGCTTTCTGGCAGGGATCCAGATAAACTATGAGTAAATGTTTCACCATATTCTTTTAAAGCTATTAATATTATTAAATTGTTCCTAGGACAGTGTCAGCTATTCTAAACAATATGTAGTGTTTTAGGTTATCTCTTTGGTAAGAATATTATTTAGTATTTCTAAGTACAGTAACTCCCAACAATGTGGTTTCTCAAAATCTGGGATACCTGCTTTGTGTTAAAATTCCTGTCACCTGGGCTTCTGGGGGAAGGAATAAGGATAGTTTTGAATGAACCAGTGCTTGCTTACACTGTGAAATCTGAGATTATACTGCCTAACTGTAAACTGGTATGACTAATGACCTGATAAATTTAGGAGTATAAGTTATTATTTCTGAAAAGTAGATCTTAGAAAGGATTTGACTTTTAAAAGACGCTTTTTAAATAACTTGATTTATTAACAATGTAAATTTATTATTCATTGTATTAACTCAGTGAGTTAGTTTGCTTCCAGAAGAATTTTAAACAATCCCTTACTCTCAAAAATCTCAGATCTGCTTCTTTAATCTACCTTTCTTATTTGTGCCAGAATTTTTTTTAAGTAGCTTTCCTGCTATCATTTCTTCACTAAAACTTTCAATGGTTCCTCATTTGTCTCTTTATCAAGATGTAACTTGTCTCCGAATGTCTTTTATAAAATAGCTCATTGTTTTCTAAAATGTGTTTTAGAACATTGATTCTAAGAAATATTAGTAGGGGTTTCACGATGGGAAACGGGTAAATCCAAGATATGCTAGTTTGTGCAGTTTTCTAGTTTGGGACTTCTCCCATACATTGATATGCTGATATGGACTGACTCTCTCTAAACGTGTTTAGTGTTTTGCACCCCTATTCTACAGAATCTCTTTTAGTGGAGCATCTCAACTGTTAATTTTCTATATTACCTAATCAGGAGCACTACTTTGCACACCTCCAGGGAGTGCTCTTTACATAGAACACAATATGAATCATGTTTCCTGGAGTTCAGAGCAGTATTGCAGCATTGTAGTACTGCTGACTGCTCGCTGTGACAATCCTGTAGTCTGGCAGTCTCTTACATTCACCCTTCTCATTCCCTTCGCTGTGACTTCATGTGTGTTCTTCCTGTCCCCTTGACCCTTGATGTTCTTACCTGTCTAAAAGCTCCCATCCTTCAATACTCAGCCTCAGTCCACCTTTTCAGTCATCACTGAATTTTTTTGGGGGGGCGGGGAGGGTCTGAAGTTTTCTACATTTGTAATCTGGGTCACACACTTCCCATCTATTATATATCATTTTGTCTTAGTCAGCAATGTTCAATCAGTATTTTTTGGCATATTGGTTTAGGACTTAGACATTGTATAGCTTGTGTTAAGGTAAAGCAGATAAGGTTGAGGAATTTTTCTTGGATAATTTATAAAGCTTTTTTACTTTAAAAATTTTTAACTTTGTGTGGATAGATTCTTTAGGACAACCTCTTTTACTCCTGCAGGACAGCTATTTTTCATAGAATGTTGCTAGGACAATAGACTTTAGTTTCTAAGCTTCTACAGAGGAAGTTTTTTCCATTTCTTAATTTCAATGTAGTAATTAATTGGTCCATTTTAGATTTGATTGTGATTGCAATTATTATAATAACTAAAATTTATATCTTAAAATAGCTAGTTTTACGATTCTTTTGGCTTGTGACATCTTTTACCAATATTGATGTTCTTCAGATGTGCTTTTGGGTCTGTAATCCTTATATTATAAGATATAAAATGCCATAATTTGAAGCATATATTATGGTTTAAATTTAAAATATGATATACCTATAGTTGCTGTTTATTGATAGGCATACTGTGAAGCTGTTTGCTGCAGATTGTAATTTTTCTGAGAGATATCTTTTTCCGTAAACTGAGAGTGAACGGTTAGCTCATGACCCGGTGAGAATCACTAGTCATCAGGAAGAAGTGTAAGTGCATGGTCTCTGTTAAAATTTAAAGCATAGTAATATGGTTTTCCTTCTAACTGCCTTCCTTATGTCTAGCAAGGAAGCTTGTACTTGACTTTTACCATTTCTTATTGAAAGCTCATGTAATTTCAAACATATAACTAATTAATGTTTGTATAAACTTAATATGTAAGCTGTTATAGTAAAAAATGCTTGAAAAACATTGCTCTCCAGAAATTATTCATTTTCTATTGATTAGCATAGTTGAAACTATACAGGTGCACCGCTGTTGAATGTTCTCTCAACCCTTTTAAATTTTATAGACCTAATTTTTGGTAAGGTGTTGTAGATGGAATTCTAAGACTTGCTCTTGCTTTAACATTGCAATAATGATTGTAATAAATTGGTGATCAAGAGAAGAGCGAAGAGTGCTTTGGGTAGTGAAAAAGATAAAAAGAAATCTGCAGAGGCAGAAATCAGTGGAACCAGCAAAAGTAAAATGGGTTAGAGCATGATCTTTTCCTCTTGGATTTTAATCTTTTCTTGCTGGGACATGTGAGGATGACGTTGGCATATACTCCATGCTGGCTTGCTAATACCTAGAGTTATGAGAGATTATCAGCAACTTTGTTACAATTCTGTTTTTTTCTTTTCCACTTTTGCCTGAAATCAGGTGAGTGATGCTTTATTTTGTGTTGACTCACAAACTTCAGGTACCTAAATTGGGACACTCCTGACAACTAATACCGGTGGAGAACTACTGAGTTAAACGGCACAAGTGCAAATAGTAGAGGGCTGAAAACAAGGAAGGGCAGTCAGTGAAGTGGGAAAGGGATGAGGCAACATCTAGGAAAAGGAGATCTTCCAGCATCATAACCTCTGGATGTCAGGTATCAGAAAAACAAACATCAATTTGTCATTTAGCCTTGCTCTGCATGTACAGTGGGTTTAGGGTAAAGTTTAAAGTCACCTGCCTTTGAACTTTATCTCTATTTTTACATATATGTAATTGAACACTGGAACTTACCTGATTCTCTTTTGCCTCTGGACCTCTTGGCACAGCATTCTTTTTGCTAGGAATGGCCATCTTTCTCAGAGCCTGTATATCTTTGTGGTATTCCTGTGTGTGACTGGACCTAAAACTTCTAATTTTGGTTTTTACTCTGCAATGTTATCTTAAATTCCTCCGGATTAAAATTTGAGTATAATCTTTACCATTAAAAAGCTAAATCACTTGGATAAATTACTTGGTCTCTTTGTTAATGTCCCCACAAGTACAAAATATAAGTCAGGGAGTTTTATTAGTTTTCTTTCTTGGAAGGTTGACTTTAAAAAAAATTATATGGCCATAGTAGGCCTTCTCCCCCTACCTCACCTCAAATTTTCAACCATTTAATTCTTTTAGGTTTGTCTTCTGATAGTCTTTTAATTAGCATGTCACCATTTGATGTTCCATCTGTGGTATGCTGTGTTTCATTCATGAAGATAATTTAGCTTTTCAGTAAAGGTATTTAAGATTTCCATTTAAAGAAATGACATATAACTGGCATTTAACTCTGCTCCGTGCCAGAAGTGTACTCAACTGAGAGTGTTTGTTCATGTGTTTTTATTAAGATCCTCAGCCATCTTCACTCACCGAGCTTTCAGAATGCTGGCCAGAATTGAAGTGTCTTCTCCGAGGACTCTGATCAGCTCAAAGGAAAGGACCTAAAGATTCTGACACTGGCTCTGTGTTTCTGTGAGGGGATAGTCCAAAGAAAAAGTCCCAGTTACCCTACAGTGAACTCCATAGTCAGAAAGCCTCACATGTGAGTCCAGAACTCCTATGTAGCTTTATGTCTTTATAGCCTTATTAAGGTAAAGTCGACATACAGTAAACTGTACATATTTAGAGTGAAAAAATGGAGTTTTGATGTATGTGTACTGCAGTGAAACTACTCTCATGATCAAGTTAACGAGTACAGCCAACCCCCAAAAAATGTCTTTGTGGCTTTTCGTAATCTTCCCTCTCTTCTCCTCTGCCACCTCCTTCTTTCCTCAGGCAACCACTAATCTGCTTTCTGTCATTATAGACTCGTTTGAATTTTCTAGAATTTTATGTACGTGGAATTATACAGTATGTGCTCTTTTTTGGTCTTTCATTCAGCATAATTATTTGAAGTCCATCCATGCTGCGTGTATTAATAGTTCTATCCTTGTTATTGCTGATAAGGATTTCATCATATGGGTAAAGCACAGTTTATCTATTTACCAGTTGACAGCCATTTCAGGTTCCAGTAATGTGTCGTGTTTGTTCAGATATTTTTTGATTAGGTTGTGTTTGTCTTATTATTGAGTTGTATTTCCTTTATATACTCCAGATAAAAGTACTCCGGGAAGCATTTGTGTTTGTGCTGGGGGTGGGAGGAAGAATGGTGTTGAAAGATATACATAATGACTGAAACTGAAAAAGCAAGCAGCCGCACTGTAAGTTATTATTTGTAGAGATGGAATTAGGTACTAAAATGAAAGGCACCTGTTGCCTTTGAGTGGAAAATAGAGTAGCAGAACTAAAAGAACTGCTGATATTAGAAAGAAAAAAAATCCTTTTAGATCTGTTTCTTTAAACAAACTTTATGCATATATAAGTTTGTCAGACCTAAAAATGAACAGTTATGGGATAAGTTTATATGTGTGGATGACCCAAGTATGTTACCTGTCATTCAGTTCTTGTGTATGTGTGCAGTCTTGTGCAATTTAGATGCAGAATTCAGTATTGCTTTGAATAAAAATTTATTTTTACAAAAGTATTAGTAAGCAGTGTGGACTTGACTGAAAACTTTTTTAACAGAGGCCACAAACAACTTAAGTCCTTGATTTCTTCCTCAAGTCTTCCTCTACTTTGCAAGTTCAATTTCCTCATTCCTGTATTATGTAGAACAGTTGTGCCATCTATTGATGCCTTGGGATGTTCCTCACCATCACTCCACACACATGCCAAGCAGCTCATAAAAACACATAAAGACATTATTTTCCAAATAATTATATAATAGCTCTCTCCTGACTAAGAATCTGGTAAGTATGTATTCTGGATAAGTATGTATTCTTCATAATGTTACAGTTTAATCCCATGAAACATTGACTTGAGAGACTCTTTAATAAGGAGTACACTTTTGTAGGTATATCTTTACAATTGACCATATTTAAAAATTCCACCTCCATCATTACTTTCTTGTCTTTCCTTTAAGGGATTTGATATTTGACTGAATTTCTTCCTCTTGCTTTCTTTGAAGGAAGTAGAATTTCAGAGGAAGACAGCAGTCATCTCTTAAAAGATGTTAAAATTCAGAAGGGGAAAAATGTTTTTTTGCCAAAGTACCATGAAACAGACCAGCTCTAAAATACTTGTTATTTTGACTAGATAAAGGGAATTTATCTGCTTTTTACCTGCTAGATACTGTTCTAAGCAGCTTACAAATATTAACTTGTTTAAATGGGTGGGCTCTGTGGAGTTTTGGGGAGAGATATTCTCTGCTGAAAAAGACGAAGAAAGTTACTAACGATTTTAAAGAGAACTAAAATACAGTGACTTATGTAACTTTTTTACCAATTTAAAATGTAACAACACCAATTGTATAAAATTTGGAAAATATAGAACAACATAAAAATGAAACAAAATCACTCATAGTCCTGTCTTTGAAAAATAGCCAGCTTTAACATTTTGGTTTATTTTTAATCTCAAAAAATTTGTATACCTGTAAACATGCTTGAGATAATATAGGTTTAATTGCGTGCCTTTAAAAAGCTTTATTATTATTGTGTCATTAAATTTTTTTATCAACATCATTTTAATAAATGTAGTTTTTCATCCCATGGCTATTCCCTTTATTGTTGGATGTTTGAGTTTTGAATTTTTCTCATGTTAGATAATCCTCTAATGAACATCTGTATTTGTAGATGTTTCTCTTTAGCGATTGTTTAATTTTTAATTACTGGGTTTAAAGGAGTTGGGTAGTTTGTTATCTTTTGATTAAAATTTTTGCCAGCCTCCTTTTTGTGAGTCTGGTTAGGTATTTGGGATTCTTTGTCTCTTCTTGCTTTATGTATATTTCACGCTACTCACTTCTCAGTCTTTTTTACTTTCTCATTTTCATAGCATTTTAAAAATTCATATTTCGTTCATATGTTTGACACCTCCATGAGATAGTCAGTTCTACAGTGACTGTTAATCTTTCCATCACTTGCCCCTGGCACAATGCCTTATACCTGTGAGGTTCTTAATGACTCTTAAATGAGCATCTTGTTTCCAATATTGAGCTTGAATCCACTGGAATCCAGTAAAACACTTTTTTTTTTTTTTTGGTCTCTTTTTAGAAACTGTAATATGCTTGAGCTGTATTTATCACAAGGCATTGTTTCTTTTAACTTCAGCTGAATAATATGGCTGCTGAATGATACTATTGAAGATGAGAAATATTTTGTTATAACTGTGCTATTAATATAAATCATTCTGAAATAATTCCACCATCCTTGCTTTTAAAGGATAGGCTAGACTTTACTAAGTGGAATAGACTACTAAGAAGGCCATAGAAATGTGAGTTACTTTTATTTCAAAATGTTAGTGAATAGATAAGCAGCTTTTCTAAAATACTTCTTTACAGATTATATACCTTTTTATAGAAGAGACAACTTTATAAAGATTTAACATCTAAACTTTTAAGTACAAATGTATATTAAAAGGTAATTCAAAAAAGTGGAGGTTCTTTATTGTATCTGAAATAAAACCCTAAAGTTTCAGAATGTGTCCCAGCAGACTCTATGACATTTTATCTAACTTTTATTAATTCCCAGACTTTGAATGGAAAACTTAAGATTTTGGATAAATACAGTCCTTCAAAAAATGTTTATGTGATCACTGTGCTAGGCAGTAACAACTGTGACCTGCCAAGAAAAGAGGCTGTTATTCGGAGCTTTAAGTTGGCCTTAGTCAGTGTGTCCAGCGTTCCTTCTTGGTTTCTTTTTTTGTTCTGTGATTCATCAGGTGCCATATGCTTCCAAGGAACCCATATAAGTGTGTGCACATGTCCCTTTCCTGGTCTTTGATCTCTTCCTATAATGAAAAGAGATATATTGTTTCTAGCTTTTCTTAAACATGGAAGGAAGGCATTTTGGAGTAAGCTGTCAAACTTCCAAATCTCAGTAGTTTTGCTACTAATGGTTTCCTATTCTTAGAATTCTTGATTGTGATATCTGTTCTGTCACTGTTACTTTTGAAGAATTTCTAAGTTGCCCTGATTTCTGCTTGTGTGTCCACATACAGAGAAGATAGAGAGCCATGCTGTGAGTTCTGAGTTGCATCGTGATCTTGGACTTGCCCCTACTATCTCCTTCTTGATGTATCCCTAGATTCAAATTGAATGTTTTCCCAGGCTGAGGCTGTATTGGTAAAAGTCTTTGTGCTGAAAGGAGGGAAATCTCCTTTGAGGAGGTTCTCTGGCCATGCCCCTACAATATATTGAATCCTAGGTATCCTCGTAAGACAGGTGCTACAGGAAGAAAAGGTTTTGGGGGGTCTAGGGAGATTATTTATAATTTAACTTAAAGCCACAAGTGTACACAGAGTTTGTAGTCATTATTAAAAGTCATTAGATTGTAGTGGTATTGAGGACTTTAAAATGACAGCTGTAGAAGTGGGACATATAGGAGAGGGAGAATAGCAAAGATTATGTAGTTGATTGAATTTAACTTTTTCGTTTAGTTGGTAGATATGCATCAGTACATATGTATTTGAATATCCAAAGCAAGTGTGTATTTTCCTCTCAAGTACTTCTTCCTAATTACTTAGAAAAGTTATATGTGTGAAAGGATACAATGTACCAAAGTAACTATCATGAAGTTCCTCTAATATTCAAGTCAATGAATATGGTTTTCTTGTCTTGGAATGCAACTTAGACTAATTGCCATCTGAAATACCTCTGAAATGGGAAGGGATGAAAGAAGAAAGACACCAGCAGAATGGGGAAAGGTGTGGGATAATTTCTCTCCTATTTTTCTCTCCTAGCCTGAAGGCTATTATTTATCTAGCTTCCTGAACCATGTAAAACAATTAGAGAAACTGGAAATTGGCACAAAAAGCCCTTTTAGAAGCCAGGAGTCCATGCATCAAAACTCTCAGTGCCTCACTCGACTTTAGATGTTTACTTGCTGTGTTTACTAGTATTTTAAATACATTTCTATAAAATTTTGATAATTTTCCAGTATACCACAGATGAGAGCAAATTTGGAGAAACTGGAAGGGTTGTTTAGAGGCAACCTTTATAAGTATAATAAGTATTAGAAGACAGAATTGAAAATTAATATCTTGACAGTGAAAAACGTTTTTAAAATCAAACATAGAAATTTACAAAGCTTAATAGTCAAGGAAAATTTTGTTCAAAAACAGTAGCTCTGTATTGTTCTCCCCTTCCGGAGTATTCTTTTCTGGTCTAGTCATCGTGAATACTTCTTACGAAGCAGTCTCTCCGGAAAGTTAGATGCTTCTCACCTGGCACTTATTGAATACATGTGTGTTCAGTTAAGACTCTGGACCTCCTGTACTGCCCCATCTCTGTTGTCACAGTGATCACTTCGAGTCATACCAGGCATTCATGCCCAGCTTGCTCATTCTTCTGTGACATACTTTGTGTATCATACCCCCCTTGCCTAAATTCATCACATTACAAAATATTGCTCTTCAAGACACTCTTAAGTCAGTTCTATGATGAGGCATTCCCCAGCTTTTCTAAGCAGGCTCATTTCCCTGTGCATATTGTAATCACTTTGTGTTGTCATTGTTTCCCTTCATTTTGAAACATTCGTTAGAAAATAAATCGATTTGGTAATAGCTGTAGGGAGTAAAATGAAAATTAAATGTACATACAGAAATGCTTCTACTAACTGACAGATGCATCTAATAGGCATATTCCAGTTACATAGAAAAATCTGAGTTCAAGCCTCCATGAGTTTCAAGTCATCTAAATCATTTTGGCCAGTGATTAGGAATGACACCATTGTAACATGTTGCTTTTTATAACCTTTGTTCTATGATCTTAACCTCCTTAACACAATTGACCTATAACTTTGAAACTTAATGAAGTACATAGGTTTTTTTTGTTTTTTTGCATTTCCTATTGCTTAAGCTCAGTTTTGTTAATTGCCTTTTTACAAAAATTTTTGTCCTTAATTCAGTAGTAACTCTAAGTGCTAATGCATAAAAAGGAAATACTACCATTTCTTAGTTTGAAAATTCTCTAATTTCCTGAGAGGTGGCAAATTCTGTTCTCTTTAATCACTTTGCCTGGCATGTGACAGGCAATTTGTATATAAACTAGCTTTTGGTTTCAGTGTTACTTCTTAATTATAGACTTTTGAAGATCCCTTAGGAAAAAATTAGGGATTCAAATTCCTATCAACTCAACATGGAAAAAAGGATGGAATTTTTTTTTTTTTTTATTTAATGGGCTAAAAATGCTGGAAAGTGGAAAGAATGATTCCTGAAACATATTTGAGCTAGAGAAATATGGCATTTCTAAAGTATTATTTATCATTTTATATTTATCTGTTTACAAGTCCATCCCTCTAGAAAGACAGAGTTCTTTAAGGTCGAGGTCTAGATTTGTGGTAGTTTATATCCCCAGGAAATAGGTACCTGGCATATTATAGGTCTTAAAAAGTAAATAATAATTCTAAATGATTACTTGCCGGTTTAATTATGTTTGGATTTTTTAAATTGTCCAAGCTAATTTTGTGGTATGTTGTTAGAAGACTTTTGTGTAAAATATTTAAGATAAAATTTTTATCTTTATAGAGATAAGCTTCAGCTTATGGAAAAAATCTTATAACCCGATTCTCCTGAATAAATAAGTGCTTTCAACATGGAGAAGAGTTTGAGTATTATACTAGAAACAGTCACAGACTTCTGATCATTGTGTTAGTTAAAATGGATTTGGCTTAGTGGCTTTTTAATATTTGAAGTCATAAGGATAAAGAATCTGATTTTCTTTAATAGAAGAGGACTGATTGTGTCAGAAGCGTGTTCAATGTGACAGTTGGTATCATTTATTCTACATAGTTCTCCAAAGATGAAGGCAGCTTTCCCTGTAGATAGAGAAATGAGTCAGTTCACCTGCCCAAATGCTGAGTGGTGGAGAAAAGTGTGGACCCAACTCTCTAACTCCTAGTATACTGCTCTTTCTGCTATAGTACACTGTTGAGTCTCTGACATGTTTCTGGAAGTTTAAAGTAATGTCATGAGCTAGATTTCTTTTCTTTTTTTTTTTCTCTTGGAATTAAAATGTTCTTGGGTGATTCTTAAAGTGCTTGCCTATTCATCTAGGGCTTGATGGAAAATGTACAAGAGGCTAGGGGTTTGGTTATTTTTATTGACTCTAAATATTGACTGTGAAAAGCCAAATTTAAATCTAGTTCAGTTTAGGTTGTGAGCAGATTGTGTCACACATTTAAAATGACAAACAATGAAGACGATATTGTCCTGATCTTAAAGGGAGAACGTATGCTACTAGAGATTTTAGGGGAAAATAGTAGTTGTTGATGAAATGCAATATTTCTGATGATATCTGGGAAAAAGAGTTAAGATCTATAGTAGAAAACATAACAAACAAGATCTAAGAAAGCACTTGTCAAAACTAGTAAGTGGTAAATAATAAATGGTAAAACCCATGTTTATTAATTGTAAACATGCATAATTCTGTTGAATTCATCTCACAAGATCGAACAACTCATTTGGGCTTAGGATGTTGACATTCTGAATTGACTGAGAAGATTCTGTGTTACAAAAGATTGCCTTTCATAGACACTTGCCTGTGATAAACAACAGTTTCTATATCACTTTTTTACCAGTGTCCCTATAACATATAGCGTGTGAGCCATCTGCTTATTGAAACTTATTTACAGCATTACTCTTGATAATATATTTTAAAAAAAGTAAAGATTTGCTGTCATTGAGGATATTTTCTTTAAAAAGCTCAAAAAGGAAATTTCAAAATAGGAGTGCTTAAGATGTTTTTAGCAGTGTCAGCCTTATTAGAATAGCAAATATTAGTAATAGTAAATAGCAAAAATAAGTGTTTTGGGTGCAAAAATAAATACTTTTAGGATGTATATGTTCTGATATATATTCTGAAATATCAGTTATTACTTACTAGTATAGTGCATAGTAAGCAGCATCAAGGACAGACTCTGGATTTATTAGATGCTCAGTAAATGCTTACTAGAAATAATCGATGTGTCCTGAAAGTTCATAACTGGGATTTCAATGCATTTTATGCTTAAACTATAGAAAGTCAAGCAGTCAATATGATTTTATTTCTATAAGTGAATTCCAGGTTTGTGATAGGATTAGGATGAAGTCAGTATAGACCATCACAACATCTGTATTTATATTATTCTACAATGACACTTAATATTTAGAAAACAATTGTTAAATTTCTTTATACATAACATTGTGTGTACTGTGTGTGTATGGGGAAGGGTAGGTGATGAAGAAGAGGATACAAAAGAAGTATCTCCCTAACTGGTTTATTATATGTTAGGTAAGATAGATGAATGTAAGTACTAATTAAAGCAAATTAAAAATAGATGAGGATTAAGAAACCCTATTGAGGATAGGCCATTCAGAATAAGGCAGCCTCCAAGTTATAAATTGGGAATTTGATGTTTTTAGTTCTATCTTTTGTAGGTTATTCTGTTAGCCTGGGACCAGGAAGGGAGGCCAAATGGAGGGGCTGTTTTACAACTCATTTCCAATGTTTCATAAGTGAGATTGGTTGGGAGACCAGAGTGAGGTGAAGCTTAGCTATTGGAAGACCCAATTTTTCCTTCCAAATCAAAGAAAAATTATATGTAGTGTTTAAACTACTTCTTAAAATTTTATTTCTTTGGAAACTGGTAATGTCTAATAATAGGAAATCAGGACCAGAGTTGTCAGATTTAGCAAATAAAAGTACAGGACACCCAGTTAAATTGAATTTCAGATAAACAAATAAATTTTTAGTGTATGTGTGTCCCAAATAGTGGATGTGACATTCTTATAATAAAAAAAAATTTGTAAATTGTCTGAAATTTATTTAACTAGATGTCCTATATTTTATTTAGCAGCCCCCTTAGGACCTGACAGGCAGTAACAGGGTCAATCTTTAAATTGGAAAACAAGAAGTTGAAATGCAGACTGTACATAGGTTTTAAAAAGGATGCCAATGTTAAAAACAAAGTTAAAGAGCGTCTGTTTATTGCTGACCATAATCGACAGGTTTTTAGGTTTGAGATGGAAACAACTGAAGTCAATACAGTGAACCAAGTTTCTGAAACATGAAAGTGAACTTGATACTGAAATCTAAATTGTGACTCAGCTTGAGGCTTCTTCGCCTGTTTTCTGGTTGCGGAAAACTGTAAACAGAAGATACGAGTAGCCCCAAATCCATGGATGGGAACATTAATGTTTTTGTACTTGGACTGGAATAAGTAATGAGAGGCAATATTTTGAGGGTAGACAAAGAATTTTAGAGCTAGAAAAGATCTTAGAGAACCTGGTCCAACCCTCTCTTTTATAGATGAGAAAACTGAGACCTGGCGACACTGCAACTTGCCCTAAATCATACAGTGAGAATGAAAACCCAGATCTGACTCTCAACTTCGAGCTTGTTCCAATGTTCAGCGTTTAGTTTTCCTAAACTTTGACAGAAATACTATTTATTCAACAAAATATTTGAGTGCCTGCTCAACGTTGTGTGCCAAGTATAGTTTTAGGTACTGTGCTGGGTGCTGGGGATAAGATTGGTTAGAGCAGGTAGTCTCTGTCCTGTATAAATGGAAGTTTATCATCTTTCCATTTGTTTATTGTAAACAGTTGGTACTAAATGAGCAAGATTTTTAGAATAAAATGATTTTATTAATGTGTATAGTCCAGAACTAGAACTCTGACTCTTCGTCTCTGTAGCTCACTCTCTTGTTCTGCCATTTGTAAAAGTTGTACAACAATTCATATGGTTCTCCAGATACTTTATAACCTAAAACTTTTGTGCAACTGATAGGCTTTAATTGTTCTTTTATATATAGCTCACTCGGCTCTCCTCAGTAATGGAGAAGTAACACCAGTGAGACTTCAGTGGTCGTATGGAAGAAAATGCTGTAAGTTCATCCCCTGTTACAGTGAACAGACAAAAATCTGACCTTGGCTGGGTTAGATGCCTGCCAAGGACCTTGATCTGGAATGATGTCTAATTTATAAGAAGGTGGGTGCCTTTGGGTGCTTATATAACAACTCTCAATTGATCAGCCGTATAGTCCTGGTTTTCTTCTCCTCACTTGGGGGAGAGTATTTTTATATGTTCTCAGGCTTTCTGACTTAGTATTCTGCATATGACTAAATTGATAGGAGTTTTACCTCCTTATTTTGAGATCTTTCAGTGTTTTTGAAATAGATCTGTGAAGCACATTTGGTTTGATTTAAATATTGAAAAAGCAAATATTGAACTACTGAACTATAGCAACTAAAATTAAAGCGTGAATACCATTTATTTCCATCCCTTGTTGATCTTTTCCCCAATATATTAGTATTTTTCTGTTTTAGCAAATAGAGTGTATGGGGAAAAACTTACTGTTTCTTTTATTCAGGTGCCCAAGTTTTATGGTTTTTACCATCAGTTCTTCATTAGGTAATATAAGAGGAAAAATGAGCTAGTTTTATACCTTTTCAGTAATGTTTGGAATGTGTTTTTAAAACTGATTGCATTTATAAACTCATCTGCCTCTTTAAATTGGAGCCCAAATTTTCTAATTAAATATTCAGGTTCAATTCTAATGTATTAGTTTTATGTCATTTAAAAAAGAATTTTGTGTGGTAGTAACTGTATAAGAAAATTATGTCGTCAATGTTATTTAAATAAAAAAAGGGACTAGATGATTAACTTGGCAACTTTTTGACCTTACTGTCTAATAAGTTGGAAGAGGCTAATTACTTGTATTTCTAGAAGACATAAGTAACCCCATAAGAGTATTATGTTAAATTAATAATGGATATATGGTAGAAACAGGATCATATTTTTATTTGAATTAATACCTAGTTGTTGTCTCTTGGTATATATCTGGCCACTGCAGTGGCACTTACTGTGAGTTTAGCTAATGTAAATTTGCCACGCGAATCTGTGCGTGCATACACACACATATCACACACATAAAATGTGAAACCCTTCCCAATCATGTAGTTTCATGTTGAGATTGAACACAACTAGGCTCTGCACCGATGTGGGCATAGTGAAGCATATGGGAATAGCCTGTGTCTGGAGAGTGCGCTTAGGCTGGTTAGGTTGTTTAGGAGTATGATTAGGTCAGCTGATATTCATTAATTAACATGGTAGTATTTCTTAAGAGTGTACTCAGTGTAGCACCATTTCTGCTCACATTTCCTTTTACCTTTTGGGGGAAAGGTTTAATGGTATGCTTCATTACATTAGATAAAAGGGGAGATACAATTATGATTTTAAAATCTTTAGCTACGAACTAAAAGGTGAGTGTGCTCAAAAGCATATTAATTACCTGGCATTTTAGTAGGGGAGAATCGTGGACAAATGTTTCAGAAATGGGTCTAGTCTTTGCATGAGATAAAAAGTAGACTAACATCAAATTTAGGATGGATTGTAGATATTGAAGCAACACCATTTTGTACTTAGAGATAGATTTCTAACAGGTTAATCTGGATATGTTTCTGGTTTATGTTCTCAGGGGAATGGGGTATATGATAATACTGCCTTTATCATCAAAAAAAAAGGGGGTGAAAGATTGACTCGAAGAAGTTTTGCAGTTGCTTAAGGGAATTTCAGAGAATTTCTTTTTAATAGTGGCCAGTATTTTTAGTTCACATGTAGAGAGAAAAAGCATTAAAATTAAATACTGCTCAAGGTAAAAGAGAATGTATTAGTCTGCTGGGGCCGCCATAACAAAATGCCATAGGTTAGATGGCTTAAACAAGAGAAACTAATTTTCTTAGAGTTTTGGATGATGGAAGTCGATCAGGTGTGTGCAGGAGTCAGGATTGGTTTTCTCCTGAGGCCTGTCCCCTTGGCTTGTAGATGGCTGCCTTGCTATATCCTTACATGTCTTTTTCTCTGTGCACATCCCTGATGTCTTTTCCTCTTATAAGGACAGCAGTCTATTGGATTGGGGCTCCACCTTTTATGACCTCTTTAACCCTAATTACCTCCAAAAACTCCTATCTCCAAAAATAGTCACACTGGAGGTTAGGGCTTCGACATAATGGATGTTGAGCCACAATTCAGTCCATAACTGAGAAAGCAAAGAAATTCACTCTAAAGTGAAATTTTAGCTTAATGGGACATGGTTTTCCAACTTTAGCATGCATCAGAATCACTAGGAAGGCTTGTTGAAACATTGCTGGGTCCTACCTGCAGAGGTTCTGATTTAATAAGTCGGGAATGGATCTGAGAATTTACATTTCTAACAACTTCTAAGGTATGCTGATGCTAAGTCTGGGGACCATACTTTGAGAATCACTCATGTCATATTTCCTGTTTGGATTGAAGGAAGTTGCTAAAGAATGCCCCTGAAATAGGGGAAATTCTCTCCTGGGGATGGGAGTGATGACACGGACCAAAATGGATAATAGATGTAGTGGGAATGTTGAAAAAATATTGGTTTTGCTTATCGACCATTGTGTTTACTCTCAGTTGAGTGAGTTAAAGAGATATTTTAATTGGAGGTGGAAAGCAAGCATTTCCGTAGTCCATAATAGGAGGAAAATTGCCTCTAGACTTTGTTATTAAGGAATTTAATTCCAAGAATATTTATCATATCTTTCAAATCTTTGCAGAATGTCCCTCACCCTCTTGGTGAGGTATTTCCTGACCATCATGTTAAATTGCACCTGTGACTTTGAAGACTTTATCCCAAGAAAAGCGGGCAAAGGCAGAGGCTACAGTGAAACATATAAATTAGGTAGAATGGTACCTGAAGCTCAGAATTTAATGTTTACTTAGTTTAAATGGACTTTTGGCTTAAAATGTAGGCAGTGAGTAAAATTGGGTTGTGGTCCAGAAGTTCATTTTTTTTTTTATTCAGAACTTGAAACATATTCTCGTAGAAATAGGTATAAACAATTGGTCAACAAAATCCAAAAATGAAGCTAAGTTGCTAGGACTACTAGCCTGAGGTCTGGGAGTCCCCATTTCATTAATATGAGGTAGCAGGCAAGAGGGAGAGAGAAGGAGGGAAGCCAGGTTCTGTTCCCCTATTCCATCTCAAATTGACCAACAGAGAAAATTAAGTACAAAGCGAGCATTCTGGTGCTTTAGAATAACCAACATTTTTTTTTTTTTAAGTGCTCATCATCTCTTGGTGTGATTCATTATAGCTGGGTATTGAAACAGTCTTAATTCATTTTATAGTCATGTGTGAATGACCAATCCCTCCTTAGAGATTCTTATATTTTAAAAAGTGTATAGACATGTATGTTATCAATATACGTGTGTATATGTTTCATATATATAAGTATGTATATGAAATTACAAATTCATACTGATAGCTTTCATTCCAGTCCAGCCCACAGGATTCTTCTTTGCTTTCCCCTATTCCATTTTTTTTTGTCTCTCTTCTTTCATAGTGAGAACTGTAGCTTCCAACTTTAACACTTTTAATTCTTTGCTTAGCCATACAGTACACATAATATAGTTTGAGAACATCTACATCCATGCCACTATGACAGACAAAGGTACTCAGAGAAGCTTAAGATTTGTTTACACACTTTTTTCTCCCCAGACTAAGTCTATATAGTAAAAATAATACCGTGTCTAAAAATTACTTGCATTGGGTTCTCCCCAAGCCTCTTTTGGAGGGGCCATTTTATTCATTTGAAATATAGTCGAGTTCATTTGCTTATGTTGCATTGTTTTAGCCGCTTTCCCCCAACACTTTTTGTTTTAATTTTATATTTTGAATATGTAGAACGCTAATATTCTTCCAAAAGTCAAAACTACACATAAAAAATGTATAATTAAAATTGTCACTTATTTTTGTTCAACCCTCCCACCTCTGCTCATTTTGTTAATAACCAATTTTTTGTTTTCTGGTTTATTATTTCTTTAACATTAGGGAAAGTAGCCCTTTTTCTGTAATGTTTCTAAAGTTTTTCCATATTTGTTTTTTATGTCTTGACTTTGCCACATTGTATTTTGCCATGTAGAAGTTTAGTTTTGTGGTCAAATTTATTAATCTTATCTAATGCCTCCGAATTTTAAGTCATAGTAAGAAAATTTTTCCTTACATTCCAATTACAGGGCATTCACCTATGTTTTCCTCTAATTATTTTGTTTAGATAATTTTGTTTAGATAATTATTTCCTCTAATTATTTTGATCCGTTTGGAATTTATTCTTATGTGGTCTTAGATCTTATTGATCTAATTTTAATCTGTGTCTAAGTAACTGTTCAGTTGTTCCAATACAATTTGTGAAAAAGCTCATCTTTGCTTCCCCCCCACCCAAGTAATTTGAATTACCACCATTACCATATACTACTTTAAATATGTAATGGGGTCTATTTTTGGACTTTCTATTCTAGTCCATTGGTCTTTTCATGTATCAGTACCTCAGTGTTTTTATTCATAGAGGCTCTCCTAGTATGTTTTAAGATTGGTAGGGCTAATCTCTGCATCATAGCTGTTCCTTTGCTGTGGTTTCCAGGCTATTTTTGTGCGTTTAGTTTATGATATAAACTTAAGTATTAACTTGTCCAGTTCCAGAAAAAGGAGCTTGTTGTTTTAGATTACATTACATTTACAAAGTGATTCAGGGGAAACTAACATCTTGATGATGTCAAGATATCCTATTCATGAACAAAGAATGTTCCATTTGTTCAAGTCTGTATTATTGTCTTTCAGGACTGTTTTACAGGATTTTCTTATATAGATTTCGAACATTTCCTGTTAAGTTTATTTCTAAGTATTTTTAATGTTTTGGGATTGATGGGGAGTTTTCTATTACATAGTCTACTCAGTTATTTGTGTATATAAAAGCCATTGATTTTTTTAAAATTATTTATTGGAGTGACATTAGTTAATAAAATTATATAGATTTCAAGAGTGCAATTCAATAATACGTCATGTATATTGCATTGTGTGTTCACCACCGGAAGTTAAATTACCTCCGTCACCATATATTTGATGCCCTTTATACTTAATCTGTCTTCCCCTCTTCTATGCAACTTATTGATCCAGATCTTATATTTCAGTCTTTGATTCATTATGGGTTAATTTTGGTGTTGGGTGACAGATAACAGTCTAGTTTCATTTTTTTGCACGTGGCATTCCAGTTTTCCCAGCACTGTTTATTGAAGAGGCTTTGCTTTCTCCATTGTATGTTTTTAAAGGATATTGATCTTTGCATGTTAATTTTAAGTCTTATGAGTTGTTTCATTGCTGAGTTAGTTTTCATTGATTCTCTTAGTTCTGGAGTCTAGGCTTTTTGAGATATATTACCATGTCATCTTATAGAGATTAATCATGTTAAGCATCCGTATATTCTTTTGTTCTAATTATTGTCTAATATTGGAATATCCTTACATCCCTGGTATAAATATCACTTTATTATGGTGTATTTCTGTTTGTATAAATTCTGAATAATACCAGAATTAAGTTTCATAGGCAGTATCGGTCTGAGTTTAATCTATATTAGATTTAGATATTGATGTTATACTTGCTCATAAGAAACTTGAAAGTTTTATTTTCTATTTTCTGAAACAATTTATGTAGCATTGGGACTCTGGCCTTCAAAAGTTTTGTATAATTCTGTCTATAGCCTTGCCACTCTGAACAAACCCAATTCTGTCTGATCTTGGAAGCTAAGCAGGGTCGGGCCTGGTTAGTACTTGGATGGGAGACCACCTAGGAAGACCAGGTGCTGTAGGTGTGAAAAATAAAAAATAAGAGATTGTAAGCTGACAAGGTCCTTGCAGTCTGTGAGGTCAACCAAGGGTTGCCTCACCTAAAAAAAAAAAAAAAATTGTTTTGTATAATTCCTTCACGAAACTCTGCGGACCTGGTGCTCTTTGGTGGAGGTTTTTCTATAGTAACAGTTTCTGTTTCTTCTTCTCTGCTATGGTCAGTTTTGGTAAGTTGTATTTTCTTAAGTAATTACCCATTTCATCTGAGTTTTAAGATTTATTTACATAGAGGTCGTCAATCTTTTTTTTAACTTCCTGTGCATAAATAGTTATTTTCTCTTTTGTCATTTTACTTAGTATATTTGTGCATTCTATATTGTCAGCATTATAACATGTACATTCTCTTTTTTTTAAACAATGTTCCCACCTTTTCTTAGTTCTACAGTTAAATATATTGACTACTCACCATTAGTCCTTCTGCTAACGCTTCCCAGTTATCTCTTCGTTGGATGAAGTTCATCTTCTAGTAAATTTTCAGCAGTAGCGTGTGTATTTAGTATTCCTTAGTATTCCTTATACATTCAGAATGGTTTTTTTCTTTCTGTAGACTTAATATTTGAAGGACAGCTTTGCTACCATATTCTTAAATTTCTTGAAAATGCTGCTTCACTGTTGTCTTTTTAAAAAATATATATTGCTTTTAAAGTCTAATTTTATTACTTTTTAAGGTAACTTGATGTCATTTTTTGCTTCGAGGATTTTCCCCTTTGTCTTCAAACCTCTAGTATTTTTACTAAGACATGTCTTGAAGTAGATTGCTTTGGGTTAAATTTTCCAAGTATACAGTGGACCAAATATACTGGTTTAGATTTTCTCTCATTTCTGGAAAGATTTCTTGAATTATAATTTTAAATACTAATTTTGTTTTCTGTTTTTAAAGGACTCCAGTTACATGGCGATGGATCCCTTGCATGTGTTACATTTCAGACACTTTCTTCTGACCCATTTTACTCCATTCTTTGTCTCATTTTCATTCTCATTTTTCTGCCTTACTTCAATGTCTCTTTTGTTAGATTTCATTCAAGTTCATTTTCTTTTGAGCATTTTGTAATTTATTCTTAATTTCAAACATGGTTTTATCTTTTTTCTCTCATTCCTCTGAGATTGATCAGTTCTTACTGCCTTTCTGACTATATTCATTTCTGTTTTTAGTTTTCGAATTTTTGATTCTAGGTGATATTTATTTTTGATATCTCCAAATGCCTTCTTGATTTAATTCAATTTGACGTATTGCTTTACAGTTTTCTAATGTTTCATTGCTTTTGGTTTGTGTTATTGTTTTGTGGAGAGAATGTTTATCATCTCGAATGTTGCGATTTGCATTTTTCTTTTCCTCTGGTAGCTTTGTATGGAATTAGTTTGATTTTTTTTTCCTTCTTCCTAGGCATATTATGGACAAGGTTATTAGTTGATAAATGCCTCCTGTCAAAATAACAGAGTACATTTTTTTTTAATGGATGATGTCAGTAGTGGAGAAATTAGGCAGGAATTTGTTTTTTTCTCTTTGGTTTCTGCAGGATTTTTAATTTTTCCCCCCCCCCCCCCCGCCCCCGCCCCTTTACTGCCTTATCTCCAAGGGGCACCTCTCTTGCTGGAAGCACTACTCCTCCTCTGAGGCTGCATTTTCCATGCTCTTCCCTTTTAATCTCATCTGTGTAGCTGATGTTGTGGACTACCAAATTCCACTGTTTAGTATTTGGCACCTGATGTTGGACTTTCTTTTTCCAAGTGATTTTGTACTTCGTGCATGTCCTCTGGTTCCGTCTTCTCTTTTCTTAGTCTCTTAAGCTTCCCCTCTCATGTGCTGTTGTACCTACAGGCTTGCAGAGGCAGTGGGAGCTCTTTTGGTGTTTATTTCTCTACTTATAGGTAATTTGAAGTTTGTGGTATTCTGTCTCATAGTAATACTAGAGGTCATATGTGGTTTTATTTTCACTCTTTGTGGTTTTATATTTTGGGGGGGGATTGAGATTAGGCTACTATCATTATTCTCTGACTGAAGTTTCAGGGGAGTTTTTTTTCAAATTGAGATTCTTAGATCCTCGTCCTGGAGACTCTGTTATTATGGAGTGAGGCCTAGGACTCTGTATTTAATTTTTAAAGCTCTTCAGATGATTTGAATAAAGAACTAGTTTGGGGAACTGCTTGCTTCAGACTGGAGACCAGCAAACTTTTTCTGTAAGAAGTCAGATATAAAATATTTTAGGCTTTCCTGAGCACATACAGTCTTTGTTACATATTCTTATTTATTTATTTTAGAAAACAGTCTGGGCAATTTTGGCTAACTCTTGTCACAGATCATCCTCAAATGCCTTTTTCTGAACTTGGCTTGAAAGTTAGTGTAATGTTTACCTTTTCCTGAGAGAGTGAAACAAGGAATGTTTTTAAAGCCTTAAGCAACTTTGGATCTACTTAGGAGTCTAAGCAAAGGTATGAGTTAAGGTAGAAGTCAAGAAAATATGTAAGTAACAATGAAAATTGTAAATATAGGTGTTACTGGTTAGCTGCTTCAACAAAAGAACTTTATAGATTCCTGTAAAATACCTGATTTCATAAAATACTGCACTTTTATGGATGCCTAGCTTACTGACTACCACAATGTCTGTAAATATGTGAATGAGGAGTTCTTGGAGAATAAATTGCAAATTCCTCTTCAGAGTTATTTGCTTAACTTTCAAGAATTTATACTTAATTTATTTTGACTTTTTGCACAGCTGATAGTGAGCTTTTCTGGCTGTATACAGGTTCCTTTGCTTCTTAAAGCTAGTAAGACAAATGCAAAATAGCTTCTTATTTCCCGTGGCCAGAGGGCATGTTCTTAGTCTTAAAGCTGTTATGTTGTTGAAATATATTGGAGAAGGTGTGGGAAATCTTACTGTATTTAGATCATCATCCTTGCCCCTCTGATTCTCCAGCAGTAGTATTAAACAGGACTCACCTAAAGAGCAAAGAAATCGTTTCAGAAAGGTAAATGACATGCGTAACAGTATAAAGGTGAGAGAGAAGCTTAATTAGCAGGCTCGTTAGTCATTGAGCCATCTCTGAATATTGCTTGCTGACTGATTCTTCTTTTCTCTACCCACTGGAAGAAAACATGAAACGGAGGTCAAATGGCCATTTACAAAAAAATGGCCTTTAAAAACTTTTAGTGTCACATAATTTAATTCTTCTGTATTGATTTCATTGTGGAATCACTATGGCTTGAAGCATAGCTTTTTTTTTTTTTTTTTTTAAGGGCACTATATTACTTTCAGTTTCAGTCACAAGTCATCATATTTATTTTCATTACGTATAGATGTAGTCAGTGTTTAAACGTCTTTCATATAGACTTGCTTTGTGCAGGAGGGAAGAGTAGTTAATAGGTCAGTAATGTACTTGATGCAGTATCCTTGACTTTTAATGGACATGTTGTGATTTTCATTTTCTTGCCTAACAAGAAAAGTGGACAAAAGTAGATACAGTTTCATTCCCTCTCCCTGCTTTGTCCTCCATTTTTCATAGAAGCCAGAATAATCTTAAAGCACAAATTAGACAATATTGCATTGTAATTAATATTCGACTCCTTGCTGTGCCTACAGGGTCTTCAGTATCTAGCCCTTTCCAGCTCTCCCAACTCATCTCTTACAGGCCTCTGACTTGTACACTGTGCACTAACCTCAATGGCCTTTTTTCTGTCCCTTTGGAACATTTCATCATTGTTCCCTCCACAAGGAATACTCTTTCTCCACATCTTCCTTGTCATGGTTGAGGAGTCTCAAATACTTCTCTTTATCTTCTCTAAAATAGTGCCCTTCCCTTGCACACTGTCTTTCTTTCAGATTTTGATCATTCTTAGAAAATAGATGGAAGAGACAGATAATGAGTGGAATTTAAAGCTCATTAGGGTGGGAACATGGTCATGTTTGCCACTGAGTTCTGGCTTTCTAAAAATATTATCAGCCACACAGTAGACACTCATTTTGAGGACTTAATGAAAGTTTTTGCTAGTCTGTATGATTTTTATTTTGATTAAAATCTCTTTTTTAAATATTGGTAAAATATGAACAGTGGTCTAACTAACTACGCCACCCCATTCCACTTCTCTCCACGGAAGTTAACAGCTAATTCAGCTGAGCTTGGAAATATACCTGGTGATACCTCTTAACATGATCTTGACTATCCCTAACCCATGGGGGTTGTAGGAGTAAAGTTTTTCAAAAGAGGAACATTTCAGCATTAAGAGTAAGCACATAATAGTGTCTCTGTAACTGTAACTGGGAAAGTTGTCTGTAATCCGTTACCCTGTTAAATTAATTTTCATTGTTCATTTCCATGAATAAGTACTGAATAATTGCATTTAACTCTACTTTTGGTTTTTGTTATGTTTTTGCTTTTAAACAGGAGGATGGTTTTTGTTATTTTTTTTTTATAATGGGAGGATGTATTTTCTACCTTTCCATAAGAGCATGTGAATTTAGATTTCTGTGCAAGGGACTTCACCTTGAAGTTGCCTTAACAATTGACCCACACAGGAAGGGAGCTCTTTTTTGGTGCTTTCAGTCTTGCACTCAACTTCCCTCCCCCAATTTCACATGAATGTATAATCAAGAGCTTCTAAAACAGATTAGGTTTCCTCAGTATCAGAGACCGACCTATTCAGACAAATAATGCTTTTCCTTAATTAGTTTCTTCAGGAAACTTTGAAGATCCACTGCTGCCTTCCCTGCTTATTTAGTGTAATGTTAATGCAGGCAGGCTTGGGTTAAGTTTGTAGTAAACTAAAACCCTAGATTTTTTTTGAGGATTTCTCTGTTTTGTACTTAAATATGGCTCTCCCCCTCCCACTTAAGAAATCTAAATTCCAAGGTTTCATCTTGAGGTTTTTTGGGGGTTTTTTTTGTCCCACTCATTGAACATGTAATTTGCCATCTGGTATATGAGATCTCCTCTAGCTATAGCATTTGAAAATTGTGCATCTTTTATGTTTTCCTTTAGATTTTTGAGGGAAAAGCAATAGACAAGATAAACATTTAATTGATAGTCTGCTACTGGTTAAATTACGAATAGTCATGCCTGATTTTCTGATACCACAGAGAAGAAGAAATGAACACTGCTGTGGTTTGGTACCAAGAGAAAAAAAGCAAGTGCAGAAAGAGTTGAAGGAACCAGTTTGTGTATTTTCAAGGAAGTGTAAGTAGTATTACTTCCAGTACAGTTTTCCTTTGAAGGTAGTAGAGGAGGATGCAGAAAGTACATTTATTCTCTGGCATTTTCAGCCTTAAAATGGGTAAAGTGTAAGTTTCATTCTGAGCTTGGTCCTGTGTTCTTCCACGTAAAGTACGGTGAATCAGATATTGCCATTAGTGAATTAGGAGGAGAATATTTGAAGGACAAATTAATCTCAGTTGGAAACTATTCTTTAAAATGTTCATTAGTGTGCTAGAAAGATTTGGGGTGAGTATAATCACTGCCTCCCACTTCCCAGCACACAATTGAAATTAAACTCCTGTGGATAAATCACTCAAAGCAGCTGGGCTCTGCACAGGAGTACCTCAAAAGCTGGGCCCTGGATCCATGAAAAATAGAAGGTGTTTTATATCCTGCAGGGTCTGTATTCAGTATCACTTGGTTACGATAAAGAAAGCTTCCTCTGCTGGTCCTTGTGTAGTTTTCCTGGCATTATTGGATATACAGAGTAGTTGTTAATATTCCAAATTGTGAAATAGTTTTCAGACTGGTGCCATAATTGGTTTATTTTTGGCAGTTGTTTTGTGTTTTTGAGAGTGACTTCTGAAAATTTTCTTGATCCATAATGGACACTAGTTCCATAGTTTTCTTCTAAGGAGAGAACAAGATTTGAAACTCTAAAAAAGTTCACTTTTTTTTGTTGTTCATGTCCTGTAATAATAATAAATGGCTGCTTGGTATATCTGGGAGTTACAATTATTTTAAAAATGTGAATTTAAAAAGGTAACTATCTTGTAAGAATGTGGGAGCCAGAAAATTTTGTTTTGCTTTATATAGGTGTGGCAACGTAAAACAAATAAACTGCATCTATTTGCAATTTTTATACCCTTGATTAATTAAAAGTAGTGTTTCTACTTGAAAGAGACAATATTCCCTAAACTTTGCATACAACTTTGTTATCCTTTTAATGTAAATGATATCACAGAAACAGCAACAGTAGAAACACTCTTCTCATTTAAAAATTGATATATAATAAATGCTTATTTTTCAGGTCTTTTCTAGGAAAATGTTATCATTTTTAAATGAGTATTCCAAGTCATGTGCAATTATGTCTGCTGCTGCCACACAGTCTAATAAAATTTATCACCAGTAATTCTTCCAACTATCAGCATGATGGTAATTCTTTTGCAATGCTTTTATATGGTTCTCTGCATCCAAGGTGAATTCAGGAAATATTGTTGAGAGTAAATCGAAAACCTTTGGTTTTAGCCCTTTAATCTGTACTTCCCAGAACCTCCTAAGAGCTCCTGCAATGGGAGAGAGGAAATTGGGAGGTTCTTCCCCTATCTCCTAAGCCCACCCCCAGCTTGGATTTTGTGTTTTACATGCTAGACACTGATGCAACCAGTTAA
Organism: Pteropus alecto; assembly: GCF_000325575.1. Lineage (NCBI taxonomy): Eukaryota > Metazoa > Chordata > Mammalia > Chiroptera > Pteropodidae > Pteropus > Pteropus alecto. Next base: position 22,150,807 of record NW_006443138.1, on the reverse strand, counting down.
GCTGCCTTAAAAATTAACACCTCTCTACTAATTAACCCCCTCCCTACAGTGAGGAAACATTTTGATGATAATGAATCTGAGTTGTAAAAATAATTCTTCTGGCCTCAATAGATTTGTTAAGAATGCTTTAAATAACTTTATTTTTTGAGAACCTTTTATCATTTGTTTCAAAATAATTATATCTAAAAATAAATTTTGGCTAGTTAGGGCTTTAAGTTAGGTAAAAGCAGCGTCTCTCCCAGAAAGAAACAGCACACCTACCACCAGCATTGTAATGGATTCTGGGACAGCCTGGAAAGAACTCTTTTTTAAAACCGTTTTATCATAGAGGCAATAGTTGAATTGTGTTCAATATTTTGATGATCATGAACTTGGTTGTGGGGACCACTTTTCTGGGTGGTAAAAGCAATTCATTACTTCAGTTGTAAGTTATGCCAACAACAATATTGGGGAGAGTATGAATTTTATATTTGCATGCTTTTTCTAGCATTATAGTAAAATAGTAATGTTTGTTCACTTAGCAGGTATTTAAGTGTCTACCTTGTGCCAGATCATGTACTTCACTCTAGAAGTGAAAGACGCCCTTTTTAGGGTCATTGTTAATGCAGCAATAACATAAATATTTTCAAAGTTCAAGATAATATTTTTAAAAGAATGGGTAACTAGTAATATTGCCTTCGGAATATAAGTATGTGGTCCTTTGGAATAGATGAATCGAATATTTTGACTCTGAAAGAGATAAATTGACATTTATGTTTTTATATATATATGTCTTAATTGTGAAATGCATGAACATAAACTTAATTGCTAGAACAAATTGCGGTTTTCTAGTTTATTTTTAACAAGGACATTTTAAACTAAAACAGCACCTTTTCATTTTTTAGCCTCTTTGTATTTTCATAATGTAATATAAAGCTTTTCACATAATGAACTTTGTTGTATGTATTTAATTTTCAAATAGATGAACATCCCAGAGTGGTCAGGTACCATGCCTCCATGTAAATACATGCAAAGGCAGTTAGGGCAGAGTGGTGAGGAGCAAACCACACTGCTTGCGTGTGAATCCCAGCTCTGTCCTAATAGTTTTTGTGACATTGGACAAATTACTTAACCTATTTCGCTTCACTTTTCTCAACTTTAAAATAGGGAGTAATAGTTCCAATCTCTTAGGGCCATAATGAACTAAATCACCATGGAAATGTTAGTTATTGTTACAGTCATTATTATAATCATTTAACTTTATGTAAAACTGATAGCAGTGCTCTCTATGTAGTAAACATTCAAAATTGGGAGTTTTTTCTTTTATATTTGGCAACAAGCCAGAGGTAGTATTCTGTGGTATGTTCTAGCATATGCACAATTTCAAAGAATTTGTTTTTAATACTACCTTGTAGCCAGCAGATCCCCGCTTACCCATCCCTGTCTTCCTCTAAAAACCCTGTGCTCATTTTGTATTTTCTGGCCAATTTCAAAAGGCTCTAAAGAAACATACAGTTTTGAACACCGTATGAGCTTAATGCCCACTTTTTTTTTCTCCTTACTAAACTATGAATAACCAAATGTTTAAAAAGCATAGCTGATGTATGCTTACTATAATTGTAATTAAATAATTGTATGTATATATCTTCTTTAGAAGAACGTAAGTTCTTTAGAGACAGCGATGATTCTGTCATGGTCCCACTGTTTCTCCAATACCTAGCACACAGATAGACCTTGAATGAGGAAATAATGTTTTGGATGCTTGTTTTCATGCTAACATCAATAAGGAATTACAAATAAACGTGTAGAAATGACTGTCTTCACCTCTTCTAAACTTAGGCTTGTTGAAGAGGTACGCAGTTTACAGACAAAGAGTCAGAAAAACCCAACTTTAAATGCTTGAATAAATGAAGAACTAGCTGTAACATATTCTGTACCTCCTGATTAATTTTGAAGAGGGTGGTGACCCAATGCTAGGTGTAACACCCAGTGTGCCACTGTTGTACTTATGCCGTATTCATATTACCCATATTTCTTATTTACTTCATTTAAAAATCCCCAATCATGTCTGATATGTATAAGACTATTGCTAGTCTAATCAGAGATGGATATCCTTAAGCTTTGAATTAAAATTTGCCATAATAAGGAACAAATTCCAAATAATTCTCAGGGAGAAGTGTTGGATGCTTATGAAAGACATTATGTAAGATGTCACATTCATTCTCTTTTAATCCTCATGACAGCCTTAGGGTTGATGGCAACACATCTAATATTTTTTTACATGATCTATAACTGTTACGAATGACGGTCTCACATTCAGTGTTTCAGAGAGAATAGAAAGGATGATATGATAAAATTGGGAAGGAAAAGGAACTTAGCTACCGCTTGGTTATTCGAGAGAGAGAGAGAGGTGCTTTTTGAGTTTAACTGGTTGTTATTTTGACTGAAATAGGGAAGATTAGAACACTTTCCTAAAGTGTTCTGTGAAACACTAGTTTCAGGAGATATTAATAGGTGCCTCATGGAAAAACGAGTAGTTAAAAATAAGTTCAGGAAATGCTACATATAATATTTCCTTCTTGTAGATTCAGAAATGTGCAAGGCTATGAAAAGTCTCTGACTAAAGAAACCTGTTTACTGTGCTGACCTTTTTATATCATAGCATCCACATACTGTGAATTGACCTTCTCTAGGACACCAGTTTGGAAAACGTTAGTCTAGAGGAATTTGGAGGTTGGTTATAGGAATGGAGTTTTGGGATTTGAGCTTGAGGTTAGAACTAAAAATTAAATTACCCTCAAGGTTTTGAAGATGAGAGAGTAATGAGACTTAGAGGTATAGTTTTATAGGTAAACTAAGTGGAAGCAAGAGACAAAACTTGGAGAATATAATACTAATACCCACTTGTAATCCTGACCCCAAGACTATTTAATTGCATGTGGGTATATCAAATAAAGGTACAAGTTTTCAAAGCCACAAGTGTATACAGAAATCATAAGGGAACCCCAACCCCCGGGCCTCAGACTGGTACCAGTCCATGGCCTTTTAGAAACCGGGCAGCACAGCAGGAGGTGAATGGCAGACAAGGAAGTGAAACTTCATCTGTATTTGCAGCCGCTCTCCAGCGCTAGCATCACCTCCTCAGCTCCCACCTCAGATCATCAGGCATTAGATTCTCATAGGAGCACTAGTCCTGGTGCCAAAAATTGATGGGGATCACTGCTCCATATGATCCTAGTAGTCAGATAATGAGTACAGATAGTGTGTATAAATACAAATCTAGAGCCATAGCTTTTAGTGCTGGTAAGATAAGAGTAGAGGATCTCAGATTTCACTAGATGGATGTAGAGGCCAGAAAGTGGGTGGGGGAGCCAGTCAGAGACACACGGAAGGATTGCTCAGAGAGAGGGAGAGAGAGATAAAACTAGAAATTGCACATCGAAGGCAAGGGAGGAGTGTTTCACCAAATAGGCAGCTATGGGTGTGTGATAAAGGAATATAAGATCATTGGGCCCAGCTTCTCTATTTTATACAAGAGAAAAAAATGAACCTGAAGAAGGAGATAGAGTCATTTGCTCAGGATTAAATGTTAGCACAGTGGAGTCAGGATTAGAATCTTATCCCTTCATTGCTGTCTCTTTGTACTCTAGAGATTTCACAAAGGAAGAGACTGCTAATGATGATGTTTGAACTATGTCCTCTCTTGAGAGAAAGAGGATTGGCTATTCCCCAAAGGGTCCTCACAGGATTGGGACTACATCACTGAGTAGATTTACCATGTTAAAGAGTCTGAGACTTGCAGTTCTGAAACACAGTTCATCTATACTTGAATATAAATTTTTTTGTGTGTCAGGCTCATATTATCAAGGCTCATGGGATTGATGTAAGAATCAGAATGCCAACTTATTAATTTACGGGGGTGGGGGGGGGAGGAACTGCCTTGGGAAACAGATTCTCAAGTCCTGGCTAGCACATTCTCTTTCCCATAGATTTGCCACATGGGAAACAACATCATAATTAGAAGGTTGCTTAGTGAGTATGTAGGCAGAACAAGTGGTATAATATGTTTGGAATGTGTAATGGAGTCAGGCTTTTCTTAACCTCTCAAAGATGAGTTACCTCATCTGGCAATTGGGGGTAATAATAGTACCTTGCTCATAGGGCATTGGGAGGATTAGGTAGAATAACCTGTGTAGAGGGTACTATAAACTGCTTAGCACAGTACCTGGCATAGGTGTCTTAGCCTTAACCCTGGTAACTACTATCAATGTTATAATTCTTAACAGGATACAGATACTACTGGAACCTCACTGCATAGCTCCTAAACGCTGAGTGAATGAGAAAGACCAGATTTTTTGTTGTTGTTCTTTCTATCCTTTGTCCTTTCATGATTGACTAGCCCATTTCTGACTGTTAAATACTTTTTTCCTTCTTTAAGGTAAATTGAATCATTCAGTCTAGCAATGTCAGATCTAGGGTCCTGGGTTCCATTTTGCTCATTTTAGGATGCTCATTTTGTATACTCTGCTCAATCAATTATAGTAGATTGAACCATATGAAATTGCTGGTATTCTACTGGTTTTCATCTACAAGAATGGCAGTGCCATATGGCTTAATCTAACATACTGATTTTAAAATTTAATTTCTCTCAGATGGTCCCAACATTTTATATTATGAGAGGCAAAGTTTGCTGATGAATTCTGAAGACTGCCCTTTAAATGCAAAGGGCTACACCATTATACTTCATTTCTCTGTGATCAGGTTCTGAGAAGGTCCTTCTGTTGTATGTGTGCCTGTGTCTTTTGTATAGTACTTCATTTTTCCTCTTCTCTTTACATTTAGTCTTTTTCTAACTCAAGCCAGCATTGCACATGTGAATTTGTACTTCCTTGATTGATAGTTTACATGGTACTTTTCAAAAAGTTGAAAAGATTATTAAACCAGTGTTTGCTGCTCAGTATACATTATGTGTATGATGTCCTAGATCATCTGCATGAACGTTAAAATGTTAACAGTTTTGGTAAGGATATTGTAGGTCTGTACCAGAGTTGGCAAATTCTTCCATTGTACTAGAATTTCATTGTAATGTTGATAGATCTGAACACCTAACAATTGAAGAGAAACACTTCAGTGTTTCTGAATAACACTCAAGGCATTTAGGAAAAAGGAATAACTGTAGGCTACTCTGACAAATTAGCTTATTTTCCCCCTCATTTATTCTAGTTCTTGTCCATTTATAGTATGTGAAGTCTATGTGCTTATTCATCTATCAATAGGTAGGTAGGTAGGTAGGTAGATATCATTGTATGGATATATTTCTGTGTTTCGACCTTGAAAGTTGTATTACAGAGGGTTTCCCAGGTTGGTGTTTAGTTTTCTTAATCATTATTTCTAAGTCTCAAAGACTCTTCAACAGTTAATTAGCTAGTTTTAATTGTGGGAATAAACCCTTTTTCTCTCTCTGGGGTGTCATTCAACTGTTTTAAAGTGGACCAATCGCATTGTGGATCAGCTGTTATAAAATTCTGGATGTGTGATATAGACCTCTTGTTTTTAATTTTTAAATACTATTAGATGTGATTATATATAATTCAACATTCCAATATTGAATTAAAGTCTATATTTAACAAATATGTATTATGTGCCTTCTATATTAGTAGGCTAACTTAAGTATTATGTATGCTGAATATGACAGTTTATTACAAACAAATTAAAAATGTTACTGCTAATTATAACAAATAACTGTAGTTTGTTGAGTGCTTACTTTTAAATGCCAGGCAGTAAGACCTTGGGGATGATTTTAAGATATTTCATGTATTAATTTATTTAAACTTCTCAAAAATTAGAAGGTAGATGGTGTTATCCCTGTTTTACAAAGAAGGAAGCCGAAACACTGCAAGGTCACTACAGAAGCAGAGAGAAATAGACTAATTCCATGTCATGGGCTCAGGGTAGAGGGGTATTTTAAATGTCACTTTAAGGAGAAGTTAGTAGAAAGGCACAGGGAATATAGGCCAGCTTTCATTAGGGAAAATGACACTTGGAGATTTTTTTGAAACTTGTCCAGAGAGAAAGGAGGAGGGGAGAGTCTGAGAGCAGTACTGAAACAAATGTATGAGAGGAGGGATGCCAGTTTGGTACATGCCACCCATACTGAAGCTGTCTTCTGTTGGAGACCTCTAGTGAGGGGAATTGTTCACTGGCTCAGTGCTGCCCAGTGTCTCTCACCATCTTGAAAGTAATCATTCCTTCTGATCACTTTCCTGGTTCCTTGGTTTTACTTTCTGCAATTGCTACAGAAGGAAATTAAACATGTTCTGACCTTCTTCAAAAGATGATACAAGTTTCTCGTTAGTTTTGTAAGAGGATTTAAATTTTAAATCATCTGTATTAAAAAATTATCAGAAAGAATTAAGCCCCCAAATTTTAAAAACTATGTTTTCTCCCTCTCGGTACTATATTAACCTGGTTTTCTTTCTTTTTTACGTGTGTGCCTGTTCATTTTATTTCATCTTTTCGGCTAAGGGAGTTTGAGGATTTTAAATTCATTAAGCTTACATAATTTAAACTTTACTCTTACTCATTTGTATTCTAGTGAACAGTCAAGCAATCTGTTAGCCTCTGTGAGAGATATGGAAGGAACACAAATTGTGGCCACTGCCCTCAGGAAGCTTAAGTTATATTAAAGGAGAAAAGACAAACTTTGAAGGAACTTTTCAGAGATACAAGTAGATAATAGGTTTTTATCATGGTATCAACATTTTCTTGTGCCATATCCTTGTTTTCAGCCACTCCATACAGTGTCACCTCTCTGCCTCAATTTAGGTGTATCCTACCTACACAGTGAAGCCTTTTTCGAAGCTTCATACCCATTCTTTGTGTTCACCAAACCTTTGGTGATGCTCTCCCTACAATACTTAATTGTATTCGCTTGCGTGCTTGTTTTTCTCCCTGTTTAGGTTATAAACTTGAAGAAAGAGCCTTACACATAGATGGGGCTTACTCAGATATGTTTGAGAGTCGTAGGAACTTCAGAGAAGAACAACAGGTTTGGAAGGGACAGTGATGAGCTTAGTATTGAGTTTGGTGTGCTGCAAGATATTCTAATGGTGATGTCTGTGTTAACAGTTGAAAACATGGGCCTGGAGCTTGATCATAGCCTTAGATGTATGTAGGTCACAATGTGGTATGAACTGCCAAAAGAGAGGTTGTAGGGAAGAGAGACTCCTGGGTGATAACCTCATTGAGGGTGTGGAAAGATCTTAAAGGCCAAGGAATGTGGGCTGAGGCAGATTGGTTAGAGACCTATGAAACTAAGAAGTGATATAATGGGTAAGAGGGAAGAATACTAGCAGATGACACAAAAGTATATCAGGAGATGAGGACTGAGAAGTCTGCGTGGTGTGGCTCTTGATCACCACAGAGAGGCAACTCAGGAGTATGAGGATTAATCCAGTGAGAGCGGATGGTCAGGAGGAAGCATTGAAGATAGGCCTTATTAAGATGCGTAGTGAAAGGAGGGGGAGAAAGGGATCAGTCAAGGAAATAAGGTCTTGAAGTAGACTTGAGTGCAGGTAGGGATGAGAGTATAGGAAACTTGAAACAAAGAGGATCACGCAAGTCAGAGGTGTTAGTGGATTGTATATGACAGAAAAATAAGATTCTAATAGAACTAAGAACTCAGTTTAAAAACATTTTAACTAACATTGCTCAGCCAGATGTTATGTCTCTTCAGGGGTAACTAATGAACCAGATGGGTATAGTAGGAGGATAAAAGAGCAAGTGAAACATAAGAGCAAAACTGGAATTGCTGACTATTGGGAAGTTAGCTTTTTTTTTTTTTTTAGGGAAGCAAGTATAAGTTTTGATTTACGGAGTTGTTCTTTAGTAACCAACCCTGTGGTTAACAGCTGGAAATTGCAAAAAGACAATTAACTACTAAACTGCATAAATAAAGAAAAAGGGTATAAAGAAATGGAAAGTGTCTTCTGCCCTTAGTTCTGTATTCAATTGTTTAAATATTGGCATAAGTAATCTTTGAAATCTAGTTTTTAATTAAGAAAACAGAAAGCCATGTTAAATTTACAAAATAAGAGTTATTCCTCCCTAAATATTGCCAGCGTTATTTTTGTGAGCTCATTCAGTGACATAATGAGCATCCTGTTTCCTTAACCATGTAAGTGTAGATTCTTGTGAACTGACAGGATAGAAGCTCTTAAGAACTGAGTAGGCTGGTAGAGCAGCTGGTGTGACATTCAAGTGTTCATATTGCCTTCTAGCTCCTGAACAGAAGGGAAAAAAAAACACTTAATTTAGAAATCTCTTCCTTGACTATCGCTAACATTCTAAAAACCAGTGAGACTATAAAATGATAGAACATTTTGTTCTCATATAACTGGAGATGTAACATATTCTTATATTTGGTGGTAAGCTGCACAGTATTATATAAAATTTTATTTTTGAGCTTTTCAAAGGCTTATGTTTTACTAGGAAACTATTATTATTAGGATGAAAGTTTCTATAATGCCTAAATAGAATAAGAGAATAGAAGAAAAAACAAAGGGTTGTTTATTTTGGAGGAGAGCAGAAGGTAGGTATCTAAATGATAATATTCTGTTAAATTTGTTAAAAGTTAATACTTTTAAGTATTTAAAATTGTTTTACATATGTTCAAAATATAGGAGTATGAGGCTCCACATTTACTTCGTAGGAAACTATATAAGATTTTAAGTGAAAAAAAAATCAATATATTTGGTAGTAAAAATCAAAACAACTTAAGCAGCTCACAGAATATTTTTAGAATATGATCTGCTTTCAATTACTCATGCACATTAGGGACAGCATAATAACGATGAGTGATTTGCTGCTTATGTTGTTGTCAGGAAATTTTGGATTAAGGTGATAATCCAACAGTTTGTTCCTTAATCAGAGTTCAGGACACGCTTTTTATCTAAAACAGTGATTCTCCAGACCAGTAGCATCAAACCACCATCATCAGAGAAGTTTAAGAAGTATAAATTTGTGTGCCCAACCTCGGATCTACTAAATTGAAACTCTAGGAGTGGGGTCCAGCATCTGTGTTTTAAGGAGCCCTACAGGTGATTCTGATGCATGCTGAAGTTGGAGAACCACTGATCTGTAGTATGTAGAATTCATACATATATGTTTTTAATAATCCAGTATATGCCCCAGCACTTTTAAATTTATCCTAGTTGTGGTAAATTCAGAAGGATTGTGGTTTTTACTCTGTGAGTACAACCTTGCAAATTTCGAACCTTTCAAGAGATAAAGGTATCATCAATGTTTGAAATAAGATGATTCTAACACACCTGACCATAAAGCAAAAATGTCTGTAGTGAACTTAAAGATATCTGTGTTTGGGTCATTCACATTAAAATTTTACCACATACTCTGCTTAATTAAATACTTTATTGATACAAACAAATAATCCGTGCTGGAAATGACAGTTATCAAAAGCAAGAGTAATTGCTTTACAGCCCAGGAAGGGGGATGAATCACCAATTTATGAAACCTGTTCTGCTTTAGGCTGACATATTTCTTTATAAGCTAAAGGCTATCGGGAATAGTCGCTGTGTGTGGGGCTAGGATAAGGGAACCAGGTGGTTTTATTCACACTTTCTCTGAGCCAGACTGCTATAGTGTGGTTTCATCATTTTAATTGAATTGTGAAATTCTGAAATACGGGAGACTCTGAAAAAAAACTTGTAAAGGCACATGCAAATAAATTTTTACTATTATCTATTAACTGATCTCATGCTCTCTGACTAACACAGATGAAGACAATTATGGTCAGGATTACAGTGCCACCCAGACCCTCCCTGACTCCCTTGACAATTATTCAAGAAGAGGAACAAGCAATGGAAAATGAGAACAAGCAGCCAGAGATGGCAGTGTGCTGGGAACAAGAGTCAAATGTCAGAGAAATTAAGGCAAAAGAACATTTCAAGAGTGAGGGTGTGGTTAGCAGTAGCAAGGGTTGCCAGTAAGTCAGATAAGAAAGACTAAATATGTCCATTAGACTTAGGAACAAGAGGGATCAGTGGTCACCTTGAAGACTAAGTGTAGCACAAAGAAGAAGCTAAATTCAGATGTGTTGATCTGGGAGTTGGAGATGAAGTAGAAATCGCAAATTTCAGCAAGGATGATAGCTGTCTTAACTGGATAAGATTTTTATTTATTATTTAGATCTAATTGCTTATTTTATTATGATATTGATTTGGTATCATTTTAATTAAGCATGGATAACCCTAACAAATTATTTCTCAAGTGACTGTATCATTTCCTCCAGGCTTTATGAAATTCAGCATTATTACTTTGCATAGCTTCAAGGATCTAGGACCTTAGTTCAAAACCATTGCGATGTAACAGTTATTGTATAATTCATTTGAAAATCTGAAAGACCTTTTTTACTTTTACTTTTTTTCCTTTTTTAAAAAAAATGTACTTACTTAAATTAGTTTCAAGTATACAGTACATTGGTTAGACATCTATATAGTTCGTAAAACAATCCCCCCGCAATTTTAACTTCTTTTGTCTGAGAGGAAAGTTAAGTTCATATTATCTTGCATATCATGGTATCTTGCATATCTTGAATACTATGACTTTCTGTTAACTCACTGCACATCTAGCAGATTATTTTAAACATAGGCTTATGAGGATGAGGTTCAGTTTTGCTCTGCTGTTTAGATTGTCAGTGTTTACTATTGTAAACCCGTCTTTCAAGTCGATTTTTAGCTTAAGGTTAAAACAGAAATATTTCTATTCAGTAAATATTAAACACCTACTATATTCTGGACAATGCTGGGGGTTAAAAATAAATGGCACAAATCCTGCCTTGAAGTCACAATTCATTGGGAAGACAGAGGTAAACAAATCATTGCAGCTGTGTGATAAAAGCTATACAATACAAATTAGTGCCTTCCCTATTCTAATCTACTTGTTTCCCACCCTGAGAGATTTGTTGATCATGCTGAATTTAGTACTGACAGCAGCTGTAACTTGCCTTTCAAAGTACTGTACTTAGTCTCTGCCTCTGGAATTCTAGTAGATGATAAAAGTAACTTACAGAGGAGAATGGGACTAATTATAGTCAACGCAGACACAGCAGTGAATTCATGAATCCTTTGAGACTAATAAATCAGGCATTGTGCACAATTCTTATTTTTCTGCTTTATCAGTTCTTTAAAACTGAAATCCTGTTTGGCGAATTTAATCCTGTTTATATGTATCAGTTTTTCCTCACCTTATATAAATTACTTTTCTAAACAAGCTTTATAGTCTTTATGCTCTTTTACGCAGTGTTTATGTTTTCTTTAAGCTACTTAAAAAGTGAAAAATATGAGTTTAGAGTAACATTAAAATTGAATTATCTTTTGGTTCTTTGGAGTGTTTTAATGAAATAATGTGAATACAACACAACTTTGTAAAAGTAAGTTCCTACCATTCATGATCTCGAGGCATCTACTCTTTGATGTACATAGAGTTAGATCATTTACTCTTTCTGCCATTAGAGTCAGATATTGCTAGTACTTTTATATTTAGTAGTTTATAGTAAATTTTTTATCTTTTATTAAGCATTGTTTTAATTGTTGGGAGATTTTTAAAATTTAGCGTATGAATCCAGGTATAAGGTTGGTTGGTTTGTTTTTCCTGCAGATCATAGTACCTCTTGCTAAGTAAGATATGGAGATCAAAGATGAATAAGGCATGGTTTTGCCTTTAAATAAATTTTCAATATAATGGGCCTAAATCTAGGCTTACTTATGTAGTGGATATACTGTTCAACTCCCACAGGGGGCATTTAAGGTGGTGCGTTTCAGGTTGTGCACACTGACTGAGTGCCACTGCTAGCATCTAGTCAGGCAGGATAGGCTGGGTTTCTTAATTTATGAGATAATGCTCTCTGTCAGTAAAATGCCAATAGCAGCCTCAGTGAAATAGCTACTTGTCTGCAAAGGAAGTTGAATAAATGTTAAAAGAAAAAGGAAGGAAAGTAAGAAAATGGAGATTTTTTGAGTGTTCTCTTTGGAAAGGCTACAGTCACAAAATTTTTTAGCTTTTGGTCAGTTAAATGGTGTGTCTTAATAGCTAAGGTGTTGTCTTGAACTATTTGAACTACAATACTAGGTAGTTCCCTGATAGTAGCCTCCTGAAAACCTATACATTGTTATGATTTATCCCATGACTTAAATGTTGATCTTTTGCTCTTCTTTTTAATGATTTTATGAGAATGTAAGGCTTACTTTCTTGTATTGTAAGCATCTTTATTCTTTTTTGGAAGCAGATGATTATGAGTTTCACTGGCTATAAAATCAGCAGTTGGAGTTGATCTCCAACTTCCCTTTCAGCTGTTAAATTCCATGATTCTTTGTAGCCATTTTTTAACAGAATGATTTTAAAATTTGTTTATGGTTAGTACTTTATTTTGATTTAGAAATTTATAAACAATTATTCTCTTATTAACTCATTGAAAATAAGCTGTCTTTAGAGGATTTTTTTTTCAAAACCCAGATCCATAATTAGTGTTCCTATGGAATCAGTCAGTCATGGATTAAGAACCTTTGTAAATACTAATTTTTATTTTTAAAATTTTTACTGAGACATGTTATAGAGCTAATAAATATTTGACTTAACACTTTATTTCAGTATATCAGTTGAAACTTGAAAGACATTGAGCTGTTTCACTGTGGGTACCTTAAAATAACTGTTTGAGATTTCTTGGGAAAGAATATATGAAATCAAGTCACTTCATACACTGAAGTAGTTACAGATTCAGACACTGAAGTAGTTTAAAAATCTGTAAACAGAAAATTGAAGAGTAAAATTTAGGTTTACAACTTTTTGTTTTGAAATTTCATTCTGAATTGGGAGTGATTTGAAAAAAATCAAGATTACTTGGAGATCTTTAACTTGTTGACTCAAAAGACATTTTAAGAGACAAATGAATGAAAGGTCAAATGAAATAATTGGTTTCTAACAAGTAAATAACTTTTGGTTTGTAACCAGTTTGTTTAAATTTAGAGTTAATCAAATGACTTTCCTAAGCTTCTGAGTACAATTGGTATTCAAATTAGGTCTTCAAATTAAATGGTATATTTCAATACTATATACAAGAAAGAGTAACTTTTCTTTTCTGGAGTATGTTATCTCTGAAGTAATCTTGCCTAAAAAGAATCTTGATTTTTAAAAGCTAAATAGGATCAATGGAGAATGGGAAGTCGGTTGTGTACATGTATAAAGCATGCTTACTGCATTAGGACCAGCGATGTTACCTTTTAAAATAGTAATAGATTTTTAAAGATTAAAATTGTCACAAAAAAGGCGTGGGCTTTCTTCAGGTATTGAGGCCTCGCTCTATACATTCTTTTTATATCTTGCTTAATCAACTTCAGGAGTAGAGAGTTCTGACTGAGGGACCCTGTATTAGACTTCTCCAGACGAACAGAATGAAAAGGAAATACACACACACACACACACTAGTGATTTATTATGAGGAATTGGCTCAGGCAGTTATAGAGGCTGAGCAGTCCAATAATCTGCTGTCGGCAAACTAGAGACCCAGCAAAGCCAGTGGTTTAGTTCAGGTCAAGTCTTGGGAACCAGGGAAGCCAATGGTGTAATTCCCAGTTTCAGGGCAGGAGACGGAAGTCTCAGCTCAAGCCTTTGGGTAGAGAGTGGGTGTGAATTTCCCTCTCTTCACTTTTTATTCTATTCAGTCCCTCCGTGGATTAGTTGATGACCACCCACGTTGGAGAAGGCACTCTGCTTTATTTAGGCTACCTATTCAAATGCTGATCTCATACCAAAACACCCTCACATGCATACCCTGAAATTATGTTTAACCTGATATCTGGACAATCCAGCCAAGTTGACATAAAATTAACTCCTATAGAACCATTCCAATTTTGGATAACTTGTTATCCAAAATCTCTCTAACTTTTTTTCATTTCATTCTTTGTGCCCTCTAGTACTCTACAGAATATATCTAGTCACTTTTATACACTATAAAATTTCAGATGTTCAAAGATAGCTATCATGAGTCATTCCTCCCCTCCACTGAATTCCTTTAGTTCTTCAATGGACTAGTTTCCTGTTTCTTCAACAGTCTCTTTACTGTTTTACAGAATTATTTCATGGTAATTTAGACCTGACCAATGCAAAGTGTAGTGGGCCTATTATTTACAATATAAATAAAAGTTGGTATCTCTCCTTCATTCATTAGTTTTTTTGATATAGTCATTCATTATATGCTTTATCTGCATAGCAGAGCTTCATTTATTAGACATCATCAGGATTCTCTTTTCTTCTAGGTTTAGAAATATTTTTCTAAACATTCCTCATCTGAAGTGGCGTGGGGTAGAGGGAGTATCCCTTAGGGGGAGGGGGGATTCTCTGTAGAATGTAGCTGCAAATATTTTTAAATAACAATAAAAATAGCTAACATATTTACCATTTACTATGTGCCAGGCTAAGTTCAAATTGTTTTATATGTATCAACACATTTAACAAAGTGTGTATTTACTGTTACTGTGTCTATATTTTATAGATGTGTTTGTCCAAGGCAAGGTAGAATAGGTCTGTTATCTCCCTATGTTAGATGTTAGTCTTAAACCACTTCTTTTCCCATAATCCTTCAAGACCACCAAGAGTGGTTTGATCATACATCCTGCAGGGATTCTGGGATGAATTATGTAGGCCAAAAGGCCTACGTAGAGTAGCTGTGTGTTTTCTTTAAAATTGCCTTCTTTGGGGGCCTTAGCTTACACTTAACAACATTTCTTCTTAAACTTTTTAAATGGAAGATCATAATCTTTTGGAGAACAAAGAGGAGCAAAATTAAATGTTCTACTTTTTGTTATATCTCAATCCCAAATAGTGTGTCTCTTTCTAATTGTCATATTGTAGTTAAGCAAAAAGCAAAACTTTTTTCTTGTCCTTAGCATTTTCGCCAATTCACTAGTTAGGTGAGTGAGTGGAAGAGTAAAGAATAGGTAGAGAGGAAAATAGTGGAAGAGGCTTTTGACAATCTAGAAATACACAGCAGCCTGATTTATAATTTATAAGTGATCAGTAATTCAAATAGTCACTTTTAGAAAGTGGCTCATTTGCATTTGGTGCTCTTGCCTTGCTTCCCCTTTCTTTAAACAGTGGGGAACTGAACGTGATTGGTAATCACCTACTTATCAAAACCATGTGGGTTGCAAAGGGTTAGAAAACCCAACTTCAAAAAGGAATTTATTGACAAATTACCAAAAAGATCAGGGATAGGACAGACTTTAGGCACTGATTGACCAAGAGGCTCAAGTGATCCAGCACTGACAGGCACATTTCCTCCTTTTCATCTTCTTTTCTCTCCTTCCTTCTCTCCCTCTATTTTAGATCCTTTTCAGAGGCTTTCCACATCCTAAATTTTTCAGTAAGAAGAAACAAGTCTCTACCTCAGAGTCACAGCAGAAGCCTCATTGCTGCCTATTCGTCAATGAGTCATATCCACATTCCTAAACTAGTCATCATTATGGGCAGGGGTGTCTGGATATGGGGGTGTTGCTGAAAAATGGGAGGAAAGGGTGCTGAGATGGCAAATAACAAATATCTACTTGTAATGTCTCTTGAATTCTGATTTTATTATAAATTGGCACATTTGGTATTTTTTGACTTTTTATGACCAACGAAAACTTCCATTTCAACTTAATAAATGTGAGGACATGAAATGAAGACAGTTTATAGTGGAAGGAGCATGGCTTTTCAGTCACAGATGGAGATTCAAATCCTGGCTCTATTAGTATTCTGTTGTGTATCCTGAGAAAGTTAAGGGCACCCAGAAAATAACACCCTTTTCTCCTTCTGTTGAGAGAAGACCAAGATTGGCACATAGAAATAGAAGTAGTTTTGTTAATGACAAAAACTGAAATGAAGGACTTGTGTTTTGTTTTGTTGTTGTTGTTGTGACAGCAATGAGGTTCTAATATTGAACACAGAACTAAACAGTTATTCACCCCCATCCCAGGCACTTTGAACAATAGATTTTTTAACCTTGAGATCTGCCCCTAATTACTTAGACCAGAATGTGTGAGTCTTGCAGACATCTGGTTCCCGAAAGAAGGCTGAGAAATGAAGAGGTACATGTGTCTACTTGCTCTCAGAAAATCTCCTGTCATGCAGCTCATTTCACCTCAGTGATAATTGGTGGGGTAAGAGGCCAGATGTTGAGGAAAATTCCTCTTTGTGGAAACAAGAGGAATGATGACATATATGCCCCTCAACAAACAGATTTATGAACCTTAATTATTTTATCTGTAAATAAATAACTTGTTTTATGGTCGCGGTGATGTTCAGATGCCAACAGATTTGGGGTATGAAAACTCCTGAAGATTATCAGATAACAACCTCACAAGTTTTTGAAGTTGGGTTACTATAATAATTGATATATGAGTAAGAGGAAACCCTCTTTTCCTAGGAGACGAGTAAAATTGGTAATAATTGGGCAAGCATAAGGATTTGTGAAGTGGGAAGAAGCAGGCAATGAAAGAAAATGTCTTACAGAATCGACATTCTTGCAAATTTAACCCAAGGCAGGCAGAATTTTTCTCGACCAGCCATCCTCAACCAGCTGGTATAAATTCAAAGTTTTTAGCTCATCTCCTGTCTCATGGTTCTTACAGTGTCCTCCCTGGAACAGTAGAGTTAGTATCACCTGGAACTGTGTTAGAAAAGCAAATTATGGAGCCCACCCTAATTTACTGAAACTAAAAACTCTGGAGGTGAGCCCAGTGATCATTATTTTAACAAACCCTCTAAGTGATTTTGATGGATACTTTGAGAACCACGTACCATGATTTGCAAACATTCCCATAACAACTTCATAGCTGAAGATTAATTGCACTTGCCAGTAATCTTTTCTAGTTCTTAATCATGAAACATTTTATGTATTAAACATGGGTTACAAAATAGAGCTTAGGCTTGAATGCCAAAAAGGGGCATGAGCCATAGGCCTGTATTTTCATCCTGTAGGTTTAGATATAGTGGCATCGTGCCTATTTAAAAGTCTAAATGTAGCAGCAGGATGCAGAAGGGATATAGGAAATTTTGGAATGAAAGAGAACCTGAGTTGAAGGGAATGATTATTGTGCAAGGGGGACTTGAAGATCAGGAAGGAAAAGGATTATAATAGAAGAGGGTTCTCAAAGGAAGGGTTAACCCAACTCAGTAACTGAGTTTAGGATGAATGGTGATTTACGATGATTTAAGATCTCAAGCTTAGGAGATTAGGATCAGGTGATTGGGAGAGGGAGCGCTCTGATTTAGGAATAAGGTGAATCCATTGTTGTGTATCTATTAACTTTGAGGTGATTGTTTAAAGCACATAGATGGAGAAAGAAGAGTTGAGAGCTCACCTCTAGAGTAAGAGGAGAACTTGAAAGTATTTTGAAGAAAATTAAAGTAATGCATCTATTCTTTCCTCAAATGCTTACTGATTGTTTACCGTGTGTCTGGCACAGTTCTGGGTTCTCAGGGCATAGGACAAACCTGTGTCCTGCCTTCAGAACTAAAACTGTAGATGGAAGGAGACCAAAAAAAAAGAAAATCAATAAATGAACAAAATAATTTCAGATAATTCTAAGGGTCAGCAAAGAAAATAGAGTAACAGTAAAGAGTGACTAATGGGTGGAGAATTTCTTAGGATAACTGATCAAGTGAAGACCTGAGGTAGTGACATGTGACAAAAATTTTGGTGGAAGATAGCTTTAGGAAGCCCAAAAGATGGTGGTGTCACAGAGTGGCCTTAGGAAAATTGCAGGGAAGCATTTAGAGGGTTCATTTTGCTTTTTACCCTTTCAGGGGCTATTCTCTATGAAAGGTTTGGCAAGATACGTCTGTGTATTACTAGAAGGAACATGGGCTTGGAGACATCCTAGCTCATCCAATTCAGGCATTTGTTAGCTGTGCAGAAACCCCTCAATTTCTTTGAGACTTTACTCGTAGAAGAGTAGAGAGTAGTAACACCTCTTGGAATTAAATTGTGATGATTAAATGAGAGAATGAATTTAAAGCAACTAGCATAGTGCTTGGAACGTAAGTACTTAATGATAACTGTTAATAACAGTAATACTGAAAGAGACAAAATTCAGTCATGTGGTATACATTTTCATTTAATAGATCTCATGTGATTGATAATACAATTCTATTTAGAAGTTATACTTTGATCTTGTATTATGTAAAACATTTTAAAGGCATAATGCTACAGTTAAAAAATATTTTCATAAGTAAATGATGTACTTTCATTAGCTTACCTGATGACATTTGCTTGCATGCACAATACTCTAAGATGGATTTTAATAACTTTTAAATGTTTTCTGCTTACAGATGTGTACATCTCATGATTGATATGAGGAAACTAATCATGGGCCAAAGGTCAAGATACTTCTCTGGGAAATGCTGCTGATGCTGCTTTACGAAGTCATACAATGAGCGTTTGGTTTAAGAAAGATTTTCATATTTAAGAGATTTTCATCTTGGAAATACATCAAGTGAAAATTAGTGTCTTTTGGGAAACATTTTCCTCCTAATAAATTATACTTGTGATGGGCGACATGGCAAACAACTCAGTTTCATATAGTGGAGTAAAAAACTCTTTGAAGGAAGCTAATCATGATGGAGACTTTGGTATTACGCTCGCAGAACTGCGGGCTCTCATGGAGCTCAGGTCTACAGATGCATTACGAAAAATACAGGAAAGCTATGGAGATGTCTATGGAATTTGCACCAGGTTGAAAACATCTCCAAATGAAGGTGAGTTTTATTATATTTGTTTTTAGTTATTTGTGCAGAGAGTACTGTATCGTTGACTCAAAAATAAACATGCTTATACTGTCTGGGCTACTGTACTAAAATTATGCTTATGCCATAATTTTAGTGACATTAAAGATGGGTTAACTCTCAGATTGGTGCAGTTAAAGTAACTTTAAATTAAGAAATAATGTTGCATATTAATTTATATATTTTCAGTTAGTGGGAGGAAATATTTTTTACTGTTGTACATATTATTGCCACTTGTTTATGATAGCAAGGTTGTTTTTCCCCTCTAGCTAGATAGGATGGAACCAGGCTTGGTATCCCTCAGGGCATTCAGTGGAAATAAACCGTACTCGCTATCCTTCATTTTGCCAGGTGACTTAAAATAGTTGTCACTGCCAGTAGCTATTGGAGATATTTTCAACCTAAATTTTAGTAATTAATTCAGATGGTCCTAAAGCAAATGAAGTTGATTAGATGGCAGTTTTTGATCTAGTAGACATTTCTTTTGATTAAAAATAGTTTTTTAATCTCAGCATTATATTCAGTTTCCCTACGTTCAAAGAAGCCTTTGGTTTCATAATTTTTGATTTGTATTAAGTTTCTGTTTTAGAAACAAAGATGGAAAATTCATTATAACTTCAGTGCATTATGGTCTTTGAAATGGTTTGAGAAGGATGGTCTTTCATACATTGATCATGTTGGACATAAAATTAATGTTAGGAAGTTTCACATCACAAAGAAGGCATTTCCAAATACATGAGGATGAACCTTTGGTGACTACAACTTATTTTAGTAAGGTCGAGAAATTATTAATGCTAAAACTTAAATATGTATTCCAAAGCCAATTCTAGAGAAATTAAGCAGAAGTGTTTTTAATATTTTTTTCTTAAATATCTTATGCCATGCTACTACTTGTGATAAAATTTAAAGTAATAGCAAAAAGTTATTTCCAAATTGTTAAAGAATATCATATCACATTAAAAATTTTTTAAACCTTTATATAATTTTGTATAACTTGCTCATTGTTTTAATGATAGGCAGTTACTTTGATTTTTCTCAGGTAGCATGACAGTATCAGAATTCACACATATTCTAAAAGGGCTTGCTCAGATCACCTAGGGTATGTTCTTTTTTCTGCAAGACCTGTTAACTCTTCCAGATTTTTTGGATCTTATCATCAAGTCAGAACCACTAATAGAAACGTGAACTCTTCTTAGTTATAATTTCAGTATGCTGTACCATTTTAAGGTATCTGGGATCCCTGTTGTTGATGTAAATTCAGAGAATCAGGAATAGACTCACAGACTTTAACAGATAGTATTTGACAAAACTTGGAATTTGTTCATATGCAAACCCACTTTGAAATATTAGCTAACTTTATATCACCTTAGAGATTTATACATTAATATGCTACTCTCAGTTGGTAGTAAGTACATATGATTGAATTAATGAATTCAATCATATGTACTTACTACATTTAATCTAAAAGCCAATTGTTGAATGTTGAATGATCACCAAATTGATAGGAACATTTACATTAAAAAGCCCTCAATGTAACAACTCGGTTTGTTCGTAAAAATGATATTGAACTTCGGTTTCAAATCTGCACTTCCCCCAACCATACATGTCTTTGTATTACTCTGCTATTAACTAAAATTCTGTCTCCTGTTAACTAAATACCCCTCTATGATGCATTCTGTTTTTATAGACATGATTTCCCATTTGTTTGCACTGTAGTCTCTTTTGCACTGTTATTTTTGGCAGTACTCCTTATATTAATTTTGTTTTAATTAGTGAAGTTATTAAGTTAACTGAAAATTTTGCATCTATTACAATTGTTTTTAAAATTAAGGGAAGGGATACATATGTTGCCTTTGACAACATGATGGAAGCTATGTGTAATCTCTAGAAATTGTCACTTAACACTCAAAATTTTGTGTCTATTGTTGCTGCTTTGGCCATTAAATCAATGTGTGCAATATTTTTCCCTCTTTTATTCTTAGAAAATTCTTACTCATCTTCTTAGTATTGTGAATTTAATTTTTGTTAAAATTTGAACAAACTGCTGTCTTCGATGTCTATATATATAGTTTGTCATTTTGAAATGTTTTTTAGATTGTGAAAAAGGCTATTTTTATATTTTACAAAGCATTATATTTGTATTTACAGTTGTAAGATTAAATGAGTATTATTTCCAGAGGAGTAGTTTTAGTTCAATTTAGAAATAATTCACTCATCTAATGAGCATTTGTCACTGATCAATTAGTCAAATGATAATAAACAAATCATCATCAGGTATAATCTGCTATGAGTTTATCTGCCCAAGAAAATGATCAAGACACCAAGTACTTTTTTGTTAGTATAACCTGCTTATAGTTAGGGAAAGTAACATTAAAATCATTCTTCAAAGTACATGAATTTTGGTTAGGTAAAACTGAAGTTTGTCAGTCGCTTTAGTTCTTTCGTTTATTAATTCACTCATTGACACATACATTCTTTCATCAGATCTAGATTGTTAATTGTCATATATTTTATATACCCCGTAACAATAGATTTAGTGTTGGCAGTTTTACTTGTAAATAATTTAGGTATATAATTAAATTACATCCCAATTTCAGAGATGTTAATAAAATGTAAGAATATGTGCTTCTTAGAATTGCCGGGATTGTGTGTATTCATGAGATATCTGCTATGTGGCAGGTACTTTTTCTAGGTTCCAAGCATACAGTCATGAATAAAACAAAAATCACTGCCTTATTTTTACATGGGGCAAAGTCACAAGACAACTAAATGAAATGTATAGTGTGTTAGTGATATGTGTATTAGAGAAAAATGAATGGAGGAGGAAAATCAGAAATATTGGGGATATCAGTATTAGATATAAAGTCTGGGGGAACAACTGAAAACATTTCTTAAGAACAGTAGCAAAAATGATAAGTAACACATAACACTTTTGGTGCCAGATTGGTTGTTAGTACTTAACATATATTAACTCGTTTTACTCTCACAACAGCCTTATCATATTTTACAGCCAAAGCACTTACAACAAAAGACTAAGTGACTTTACCTGTAAAGTCTCACATGTCATAAGCCCAGAGCAGGGATTCATACCTTGACATTCTAGCTACAGGTAACATGCTTTTAACCATTATATTGAACCACCTATTTATAAAAAAGTTCAGCTCATACAGCTTGCGGAAGAGAGGAATCTTGAATAAGAGGTAACTGTGTTCTCTCTTCTCGATAGTATTTTTTAATGGCAGGACTTACATGATGGAAAAAAATTTGATTTTCAGATCCTGCTTATCAGTTAGTGTTTAAAATACCCACGCCCTATTTAGGAAGTTGTTTTTGTGTGTTCCTTCATTTGGCCTGCTACTTTATTGCTTATTTTCTAACAGAGTAGTTCTTTAACTTGATTTGAAGCCTACTATATGTGTCTTGATCAATCGGAGGTGTTTCGGGAAGATGTGGTTTTCAAATTAAAAACTTCCCAGTGGTTCTGATTAACCATCTTTACTCTTAAAAGACTTAGAACTATAAATTTCAAGGTTAACTGGAATTGAGACTTGTAACTTTATATTTTTAGCTTTATCTATTAGATTAAGCATCTACCTATAGTCTTCAAGAATCCAAGAAAGTACTTTTATGCCAAAATAACCTGCTCATAACATCCTAATTCAGTGAAATTACTGTTATAGTTTTTTCTTCTGTATCTTTATTGTTTTCCTACATTGACTTTCTCATTCCTATTCTAAATCATGTTTCTTGATCCTTTTATTTTTACACTAGCTTTTGGTATCTTTTTCATTTTAATGTGTTTTCTATGTTATCTACATTATATTTTATATTGAATGGTAGACCAGCCTCTAATAATATTTCTAGAATGCAAATCTGTAGCCCTGGTCTGATGTTCATCACTCAGTTGTACTGCATTAAACAAAAGATAAAAATGAATTCATAAAAATAAAGGCAGGTACCAAGTAGTTTATTCTGTAAGAGGCTTGGCTTCATGGACTTGTGAAGGGCAAGAAGCAAATGAGACACTAACCTTTTTAAGTGGTGGTTGCTAAAATTAGGTAGAAGAGAAAAAAAGCAAAGAAAATAAGAAAAGGAAACAGTGGTAGAAAGAAACAAAAGATGTATGTGGTAGGAAGCAGGGTATAGTCAACAGCAGTTGTCCCTGGCTGACTTACGTTTCCATGTTTCAGATGGCAGTTTATATTTGCACTCATAAAAATAAGGCTGTTAGTAATGTTCTTTGACTATGTCTTTGTGGTATAATATAATAGAACTAACATTCACACATGAGAATCTATTTTAGCTCTCTCAAAAAATCATCCCTTTGCCCAGAAGAAATCATTATTGACTTATCAGCTAGTACAAGAATGCTCTGATACCCTGATCTATATGTGTGGTTATGCAGGTTGGCATAGGTCTTTCAGGCATTCAGCAAGGATTTTCATGGCCATAGTATGCCAGCCATGTATGCTTTAATACACGTATAGAGTTACTAATGATGGTTTTATATTGATGATCCTATATGACTTGTCCTAGAAACTTATTGCTGCTGTAATAGAGAATTAGACATTTAATACTTGCTTGGGTCACTAGTTTTCATTATGAGTTTCTTGAAGTTAGTTGTAACTGTTCCTCTAACTTTGTAGCATACATATTATTTTTTAAAGTTGTGCTCAATAGAGCCTGAAGTAGCATAGCTTTAGAATTTTTTTTAAGTTGTTTTCTGAATACAATGAACATACTTCTTTTTCAAAATATTCTGTTCTAGCTTTCATAACATTATACTCTTGGGTTTTCTTTCTTCCTTCTGGCCAAGTCTCATCAGCCTCTTAATGCTTTCCTTGAGATGTTGGCAGGCCACAGATTTCTGTTCATCTGTACACAGTCTTCTTCATCTACACTCTCTCCATGGGTGTTGTCATCCACTCCTAAAACCGTACATATGATTCCTACATCTGTAGCTACTATCCAAGTTTTTTTCCCAAGCTGTGAGGCTGAAAGCCCAATTCTTTTTTAGACATCTTCATTTTCTCAAACTTTCCCTTTTGAAAGCATACTTCTGTTTTTCCCCTTTCCAGTGAAACTGTTATTATCTACCTGTTAGGTGGCCTTGACTTTGATAGGAATCTTTCACTCACTCTTACTCACTTTGGAAATTCTAACTTCCATCTGTCTTAACTCACGGTGCCTGCATTTTTACGTCCCCACTACCCTGTTTGAGGCCACTGTCTTCTCTTGTTGTAATTCAGATAACAGCATACTAACTGGTATCTTTTCTTTCTCCCTTCACACTGCCTGTCACTTTCCTCCTTAAAGCTGGCAGTGGTTTCACATATGCCCTTAGAATGAATTTCGATGGTTTTTTTGTGAAGCTAACTGGGCCGTGAGGAAATCAGTGCCACGCATGCCCTTGGCCTCATTGCCACTAACACTACAATCAACTGAACCAACAGGACTAGACAGATTTCTCATTATCTTTATTTTTAAGTTATTCTTAATGATTTCATATCATACCTACTATATTTTTAAAACTAGGACCGTGTAGTCTTATTACCAGTTTTACCAGCTTAGCTGTTTCTCTTCCCCACGAACTTTGCTTTCTATCTCCTTACAATGGGCGCCTCTTCCTGCACTTACAATGGACTAACACCCATGCCTTGGGTTTTATTTCCTCTTGCCTCTTTAAAGGCTTTACTCTAGCATAAGCTTGTGTCTCCTGTATCATGTGTCATCTTCTCTACTTGATCATTTTAATTGGTAAATAATTTGCTTAATATCTATCACTCATCTTTAAAAAGACAAACTGGTAGTATTTATGCATTTAAATTCTCTTTTACTGCTTTATTTCTCCCCATTATATTATATTCCTGGGAAAAGTTATTGACACTTATTGTTTCCATTTACTCATTCCCATTCTCTGTTCAGTTCTTTCTTATCAGACTTTCTTTACATACAACTCTACTGGAAGATTCCTTATCAAGGTCATCAGCTTCCATTTAGCCAAACCCAGTTGTCCATTCTCTGTCTTCATCTTACTCAACCTTTGTAATACCATTTGGTATAGTCAGCCACATTATCTTCATCTTTTAGAAAACTCTTCTTTTCTAGGCGTCCATAGTATTACATGAACTTGTTTATGAGTCATACCCCCTTCTCCATGCTTCTGTTTCTTCTCAGTTGCTTTTAGCTTCTCTTCCCCTGTCTAACCATCACATGTTGGATTGTTCTCACCTCAGCCCTGCTTTCTTCTTTAATGCTAGCTTTCCGGGAATTCTTATCAGGCCCATAGCTCCAGAATCAACTGTATATTAATGACTGGCTCAGATCTCTCCGTGAGTTCCAGATATGGATAGCCAGCTATCTACTAGAATTTCCTCTTATTTGCTTAATGGGCATGTTACGTGAAAATCTTTAAAGCAGAACCATTAACTCCTGCCTTCCTTTTTCCACCCAATTCTTAAGTCACACAGCTTTATTGGTATAGTGACCAAGGTATGTGCTTGTATATTTGGTGGTAGTATAGAAGAATTACAATAACCTCTAGGTCCAGCTGCTTTTTATTTTTATAGTTACAGTGGTGATATTTAAAACTACCAAGTATTGTATATATAATTAATGGTAGGCTCTATTTCGTGTGAGCGAAACTGATAGAACCAATATCTTCAAGAAGATGTCTTAGAAAAAAATGGAGACTGACAAGGGGAGAGAGCAATCTTTTATTTTTGTTAGTAAGGGCATTAAAATATAAGATAAACTTATCTAGTATCATCCTTTCATAGAAGAAAGGACATTTATTTTGAAAAGCAGCAAGCACAGAATTTCAGAACAACATCTCAAAGTTTAATTCTTTAACTTTGTTTTGTGAGAAACTTCACTACATTAATTCTGCTATCCCCCATTTAAACCATAGACCAGTTTTAACTGTTTGCGTCAGTTGTGATTTAGGAAGCATTGCTCTAGTCTGAAGAAACAGGGTATGGATTCTGGATTATAATTTATAAGATTCTTCTCTCATACTGTCTTTCCCCCTAATACAGTTGCTACAGTCTTTCACTGCCTTTCTTTCCATTGACTGTCTCAAAGCCTAGAGCTCTGTGGAAGCATTCAGTTGATGACTTTTGTCATCAGAAATCTAATATGCTTTCTGAACTGCCCAGTATGAACTTTGTTGGAGTTGCTAGTGAAAACATTCTCTGGAATATTTTTGGTATCTTTAACAAAGTAAATAATTACTTTAAAATCTGTATATTTTTCATTGTTTATTCTAACAGTGTACTTTCTGTTGTCTCTCTTCTACTCTCTGCCTGTCTCTGCATTGAGATTAATAGTTAAAACATAGCCAGCAGACAGCTTTCCAGTAATCTGTTGTTTTCCGGTCTTCCTCCTTTGATGTTCTCTTAGAATGAGCTCTTGCTTCCCCCTAAAAAAGAGTTGAAGTTAATTAAATTAATTATGAAGGTAAATTTATGATGATAAATTAAAAGTCATAACATCCTGGTATCTCTGCCCCCTTCTTCAATATTCTTAAACAAACTAAGGAAAAATGTTATTTGTCTCTGCTGTGTTTTCATACCTCCACAGTAATGTATGTACATAACTCTGCATTAGCTAATTTGGATATATCTAGATTTGACAAGATCAACAGGGTTAAATTAGAGGAGGACTTGTTCAGTAGGGTGAAGGAAAGGCAAAATCGATGTTCACATTCCCTCACAGCTTTCTAATTCCACACTCCAGGTATTAAATATGTCTTACAATGTACCTTTCCCTTACAGCCACAATAGGTGCAGTCAGTCGATAATACTACCTATTTCTTCAACTGGAAATAAATCCTAAGTCTTCTGTGTTTTGTAACTTGCAAATCTTTTATCACTCCAGGAATAACAGACATTTTAGTAGAAAAGTTTTAGAGTTTGTGATAAATTAACTAACTTTTCGTCGTTCTTTAGTAAGTATGAGTGAAAAATCAAAGACTTTCATTGATTAAGTTAACCAAGATGCAGTAAGTAAGGCAAAAAAAATACATTTATATATTTCCTCATTTTTGGAGGGAAATATTGTAAGTAAAGGTCAGGGAAATGTATAATTTCAATATAAAAACTATCAAATTGTCTTATCGGTTCTAAGTCTTTAGCAGTCTACAAGATGGTATGATCTAAAATAAGCAGTTTGGAAAAGTGAAAATTCTTAATCTAATTTTGAGTTACCTACTTAAAATATTCTTTTAAAGCATTGCACATGTTTTCAATGATTTATATTTTGAACATGACTAACACGTAAAGATAAAGGGTTTTTTGAATTGGAATCTAAAGTGTAAAGAATGAATGTGTTTTGAATAAAGTAAATATTTTCATTTGTAAGTATTAAAACTTTACTGAAATTTTTTTTTTATTATTATTATTAGGTTTAAGTGGAAACCCTGCAGATATAGAAAGAAGAGAAGCAGTGTTTGGAAAGAATTTTATACCTCCTAAAAAGCCAAAAACCTTTCTTCAATTAGTATGGGAAGCATTACAAGATGTCACTTTAATTATATTAGAAATTGCAGCCATAGTATCACTGGGCCTTTCTTTTTATCAACCTCCAGAAGGAGATAATGCACGTAAGTAAATTGGGGAGGAAAAAAAAGGACTTTTATGTGTGTTACTAAGTTCATTTCATTTGCTTATGTAATACGTAATAATAATGGCAGGCTGGCATTTTTTTTTTACTGTGTACCAGGCACCATTCTAATAGCGCCTTTAGTAATTCCTTAAATATATTACCTCAGATAATTTTCACAATAACCCCATGGTATAGATAGTGTCACC
Organism: Pteropus alecto; assembly: GCF_000325575.1. Classification (NCBI taxonomy): domain Eukaryota; kingdom Metazoa; phylum Chordata; class Mammalia; order Chiroptera; family Pteropodidae; genus Pteropus; species Pteropus alecto. The sequence continues at coordinate 22,123,181 of NW_006443138.1, read as the reverse complement.
TCCACTCTACAGTGAGACTCAGAGGTTAAATAACCTGCACATATATACATGCTGTGTGTTTGACAAGGAGCTAAGCCATAAATATGATGTGGTCTGTGCCATCACTGTTTTTAAGTTCTTTAGCACACTTTTGTGAAATAATTTGTTTTTCATTTGTTTTTTTGTTTGTTTGTTTGTTTTGACAATCTTTCAGGAAATCATTATGAAAGCAAAATTCTGTTCTCCTACCTGATCTATTACTTTTGAATTTCTTAATATGTATTGTTATGTATGTGATCTGGGTAACTTCTTTGCCATTCTAGAATTTTTCGTGCTACAGTATATCCTGGCCAATGAAAAAACACATTCTAGAATGGTAGATCTGCTTTAACTTGTAGCTGTAAATGGTTTTGTTTTTATTACACCTTTCTATGCCCTTCATTTCTCTCTCAGATATCTTCTTCTCCTTTTATAAATTTTATTTAAAATAGATATTAGTGACAGTACATTCTATACCTGCTAGGAAATCTAGCTTGAGTTTTGGTCAAGATATTTAAGTAGCTATAGAGTGAAACAATAGTATTTGATATATCAAGAGGGTGATTCACCAAAATATTTTTCTTTGTGAAAGCTTCATTTTTATACTTTTCAAGTTATGAAGACTTAATAAAAATTGGCTTAGGTAATCATTTAAGATAATTCCTTCAAAGGTATGCCTACAGCTCATGTGAGAACTTTTTTTTAATGAAGAAAATTGGTCCCAGAATAGGCTATTTTTACCTGAGATCAGTGTATATGAAGGTTTCTCAGCAGCAGCACTGTTGACATTTTTGCACTGGAACATTCTTTTCTGCTGTGTTCATTATACCACCTCCCAGATGAGGCAACCAAAAACATAAAAATGTGTCCAGACATTGCCAGGTATACCAAAGGGGGCAAAACTACCTGTGATTGAGAATAACTGATGTAAATAAGAAAGGATTTAGGCAATGTTCTTGTCGGTATGGAGCTAAAGTATTTTTAAAACTTTTATTTTTAGTAAATAATATAATAAAATAGTATATATTTTGCTATAGAAAAAATTAAGGGGAAAATAACAATTCAGAGGAAATAATATTCACTGAAAGTCCCATTCTCAGATTACTGCTATACCATTTTGATATATATCCTCCTAGATTTTAAAAATACATTTTTGTGTTCATGTGTCTGTGTGTGCTCACGTGTGTATGTATGCATGCATAGGTAGGTGTGAGGATGTGTAGGTGTGTGTATCTTTTTATTTGAAAAAAGAAGTCATACCATGTTTAGCAATAGACAGCTAAATTCATTAGTGTTCAGTTTACCTAACTCATTATAGAATACTAGGAATTGGTATTCTAGAATTGAAGTGAGTTAACAGATTATTAAAAACTTTTTACTTTTAACATTTTTATTACAAGACTATAAGAAAACTAAAGAAAGGTATTTTCAGTGGTAGTGGATTTTGTTACTGATAAAGTCTGGACAAATCTTTATGGAATTGGGACCGCTTCATTGTGGGATCTGTTGACAGGTCCTTTCCCAAATTTGCTTAAGGAGATATTAGTATTAGATTCAACTGGGTAATCTAGAGTTGTCGGTATCATTAAGTCCTTTAAAGAGATTCGGAGGGTAATCTAGAGTTGTCGGTATCATTAAGTCCTTTAAAGAGATTCGGAATCTACTAGACGGTGTTAATAAAATATCTAAAGATGTTCCATGGTAAGAAGTTAGTGTTTGTACTTTATTCTTTTTAACATTTATTAATGAACTCTATGTATCTTTTCATCATATTATGTTTTAACGTTAAGTAGCACTAATCTGCTTAAAAGGAAATCCATGAATTACAGACCTACAGTCATAGAAATCTAAATTATCAAAATGTCTTATAACCCATGTCATTAATAAATCTGTAGTCACTAGTATACTACTAATGGCTCTCAAACTCTTTGGTCGCAGGGCCCCTTTACACTCTTAAAATATTAAGAGTGTAAGTATTAAAGTAAAGAGCTTTTGATCATTTGAGTTATATCTATCAATATTTACTGGATTCTAAATTAAAACAGAAATTTTAAAGTATTTATCAGTGCATTTAAAATAACTAAGTATTGTTAAAATAAATATGTAATTATAATTACTATGTTTAATTATTATTAATGAAGTTTTAAATGAAATAATGAAAAGAGTAGTGGTGTTTTTCATTTCATTGTATTTCTTTAATGTCTGGCTTAATTGAAGATAACTAGATTCTCATCTGCTTCTGTATCCATTGTGTTATATTAGCACATGTAATGTAGTCTTTGGAAAATTCCACTATACATTCATGAAATATGAGGCAAATTTTTTGTGAATGTTTACATCATCCCTTCCATTTCATCCTCAATTGATTTTTCTCTCATCTCTGTCTTCTCCCCCTTCACCTGTGCCACGTAGCTCTCCTAGATTAATCTTTATTTAGCACCCTGCACCTCATATCCACTGCTCAGTTCATGCTCACAATCCTGGAATATGCCTTAATTGTTTCTAGTGTCCTTTATTTACTCATTCTTTTATTCTGAATAATCGTTTTCCTACTTCGCCTGTCCTAAGAGAACCATTGACTTTCAGAGATTTTAGCTCAACCCTCAATAAGAAACAACTTCATATAGGAATGCAGAAGAACATATGGCTTCATGTGAATTTATAAATAACCAAAGTAAGCTGTCAAGAAACAATACATGAATATCCTTTCTATTTTGTTCTGTTTCAGTTTTCAGAATGCTGGTCACGAGCCACTGAATTGATTTTAGGCTCACAAATAGATTATAGTCCAAAGTCCAAAAAACCCTGTTCTATTATTCTTTCTTCGCCATTATTGACCTTACAGTTTTGAGAGGTTTTTTTTCCCTCCCCTATCTTTTGCCAGAGAGCCTTTGCACTGGCTTCAATCTGTCCCTGGGATGTTCTTCCCTTAAAGCTATATGGTTTGTTCTCCTTTATCATCTGGCTCCTAGCTCAAATGTCATGGATACTTCAGAGGAGCCTTCTTGTTCACCCAACCATAGTTAGCCCTTTTTCTTCATTTAATACCACACCACCATGTTTTATTTTCTTTATGGCACTTAATATATCTGATACTAATTGTCTGTTTTATTATCTGCATTCTTCATATATCATCTGAACTTACCAATCTGAGTATGGGTTCCCTGAGGAGACAGAGCTTGTATCTCTTATTCACTGCTGTATCCCTAGCTTCTAAAATAGTGTCTGGCACCTAGAGCAAATTATCAAGTAGTTGAATTAATAAGTAGTACTTTGCTTAACTTTTTATGTCTTGAAAGCCAACATTTGATCATACTCCAGTAAAATTGATAATAGCAAGTAAGCATGATTCATGAATAGCACTTAATACTTCTCATGTGCATTTTGTCTACCATATGTAATTGTTAATAGCATTAACCATTGGTTGAGTACAAAGCATATCTTAGCTATTAATCTACCTAAGTATCTTCTCATTGAGTTTTCAACAATTCTGGGGTAGGTAGTGATATCCTAATTTGACAGAAGAAACCGAGTCTCAAAAATAAGTAACTAGCCTGAGAGTTGGGATTTAATCTTCTACAGTGTCCTTACTCTTAAATAGTACCCTAGAGTGCCTACCTATGCTGAGGTTGAGAATCTTCAGAGGCAGGGAAGTTGAAATTGATATATTCAGCATTCTTGTCATGCTTATAGAATGCTTTTGAGTTCATCAAGGTGTTTAGAGCTGTCAGTGAAATTAACTTGTATATAGTGAAATTAACTTATTACATGTCTATTGCCTTCAATTCAGAATACTTTTTAATGAGCATTTTTCTTTCTTTCCAAATAGTTTGTGGAGAAGTTTCCGTTGGAGAGGAAGAAGGTGAAGGTGAAACAGGCTGGATTGAAGGAGCTGCGATCCTCTTGTCAGTAGTGTGTGTGGTGTTAGTAACAGCTTTCAATGACTGGAGTAAGGAAAAACAGTTTAGAGGTTTGCAGAGTCGAATTGAACAAGAACAGAAGTTCACAGTCATCAGGGGTGGTCAGGTCATTCAGATACCTGTAGCTGACATTACTGTTGGAGATATTGCGCAAGTGAAATATGGTAAGTAAAAAAGAGTAATAGATGTGATACTAGATGTAGAATTATTGTAATCTTGCTTACAGTTTAGCATATTATTGCTTTTTGTTTTAGGTGATCTTCTTCCAGCTGATGGCATACTTATTCAAGGCAATGATCTTAAAATTGATGAAAGCTCATTGACTGGTGAATCTGATCATGTTAAGAAGTCTTTAGATAAGGATCCCTTACTTCTATCAGGTACGAATTTTCTTTATTACTTTTAACTCCTCCCCGCCCCCTGCCACAACTGTATACACTATTGTTGACAAAAATGGTTTCCTTAAGAGCCAGTATCATGAAGAAGATTCTGGATTTTATGCTGGCTTGATCCTTATAATCCTCAGAGACTTTTTTTTTTTTTTTGGATAAGCTGACACACATTAGAGATCTTTGAATCCAGAGCTATATTTTATAAATCAGGAAACTGGGCCCAAAAAATCAAGACATTTGAGAGTCACTGTTAATGTTAGTGTAACAATAAAACTAAAATATCAATCGAATGATCTCTATTGAATTGTTCTATTTTTCTGTATCACATTTATACTTATGGCCTATTGAAGTATAAAACTGAAGAATGATATGTTTAAAACAAATTAATGAATTCTCTGTGGTGTTCTATAAAGGACAGAGTTTGTTTGTTTGTTTTTAGGAACTGATAAAATCCTTAAAGTTTACCTAATTCAACTCTCTCATTTAACTGAGTCTAAAACATAAACTATTTATCTAAGTTTATATGACTAATCAACAGTAGATCCTAGAATAGCACTACATCTACTAGACAGGATTCAATTTGCACATGATTAAGACGTGTTCTGAGAATGGAGAAGGGTTTGTATGGGTACGGGTACTGTTTGAAAAGGAGAGGAAGTGGGTTTCTATTTGGAAGGCTCTTGTAATAGCCTGACTGTGATAGCTTGACCTAAGGTTAATTGGAAATAAAATTGATGAGATGATGGGAACGATTATATGCTGCTTTCTAAGATACATTAGATTGAATTAAACTAGAGTTCGGATGAAGGAAAAGTTTTTTTATTTGTCTTCTATTATCATTTTCAAGTGTTAACGAAATGCTTACATTTTATACATTGTAAGGAGATTCCTGCCGATTTAACTATTTAATAAATTGGCAGTTATAATTTTTCAGTTCTTCTCTGTGAATTTTATATTTCATTGGTTGAACATGGTTTCATGGAAACCAGAGTGAAACTTATGACAAAGGTCAGCTACAATCACGACTTTGGGACACATACCCCGGTTTAACAATTACCTTTTTTAAGATTTGCAAATAAACACCATTATAAATAGGGCAGAAGTTTCATTTGTAAATATAGACTTAACATTTCTTCGAAAAAAACCTTGAAGTTTGTATACTTTCCTTCACCACTAAGGCCATTCGTACTCTCTTTGGGTATTTCTTTATGCTGATGTACTTACGATTTGTTCCAAATAGAAATATTTTGGATATATAAGTATAATGTATTTATGTATAATGTATACTTATAATAGTTGTTCCTTGCCATACTTCTAAGTAACTATAGTTAATGTTAACCAAATAAAATCTATAATTGTTGTTCCAAAGAAGAGGGAAGCTGTCTCATCAAACCTCATTTCCATTGACTAACTGAGCCATGGTATTTGGTGAACTGAGAGTCTCGACTTCTTCCCTTTTTGCCATGTATACCTCATGGATTTTTTATGTACATATAGCTTATTTGCATAGTGCTTAGCTCTTCAGGTTGACATCCTTTAACTGAACTTTAGTCCTTTTCTATTTTTACAGAGATGGCTCATAATTTTATGTGTACTCAGGTTCCTAATGCACTAAGTATACCAAAAGAACTCTTTAAATTTTCCACGCTTAAGAAAAGACTGAAATAACTTGTAGAGTTCCTTATCGCAGTACTGATGGGAAAGTTTTTCTGCATTTATTTCCCTATTCCAAAAATGTACTAAAACACATGAAACGCATTTATTTTTAAATTTATTCTCATGATGCCATCTCTCATTGCTGTTCTTGGCTTCTTAAATTTAGATTTTTAAAAGCAGTCTTTCAGTTAGCCGTGTGGATATGAACAGAACAAAAACCGTTTACTTTGAGCACATTCACTGCCAACATCTGATTACCTGTGGTAAGAAAGAACAGAACATAAAAAATTGGAATCTGCCAAAAGCCAAAATTGTTAAAAGAAACAAACTGTCTTTTACACATAGCACTTGCTCAGTAAATATTGTTTCATTATCCTAAATTTCATTTCTTGTTTCTCTTGCATTTTCACTGGCACAGATGCTAATATTTAGTGAAATATTCTGAATATAGATTTTTAAACCAGGAAAATTAAAGGCTTAAAAATTTCTTATTGGATAAGTTACTCAGTAATTAATAACCAAATATAAATTCTTAAGGACTGAAGTAAGTACATTTGCCCTATGATGTTATTTAGCAAATAACCTTTGAGAATTGATTCGGTACATAAAATAGTGCTAGGTGCTATAGACCGTGCTCTTCAGGTTGTCGTGAACTGTGAGATCAAATAAATAAGTGATGACTGTAAAGAATACTTTATTGAGTGTTAAAAAAAAAGTTAAGTTTTGAAAGCTACCTAAAATTCACCAAAATATTAGAGAGGTGGGAAGCCTTTGAATGATAAAGGGTGCAGAGATGTGGATGTACAAGTTGGAGAACCATAAGCAAATTTATCAGCATTATATTGTAAGAAGATTATGTCCTCTATCCTTGATCAGAACGGAATTAAATCTTTGCCTTGCCACTTAATAGTTGTGTAACATTGGGCAAGTTTTTAGAAAATAATAAGAATAATAATGTCTGCCAACTTGCAAGATTTTTGTGAGATACAGAGTCAGAATTCAGTGTTCCCATTTCTACTCCCTAGCTTTCATTAATAGAATTTCATGTTAGAATAGTGGATGGAAAGTTCGAAAGGTTGGTTGATCTCCAGGTGAAGACTTGGGACTTAGTTCAGTGGGCAAATGGAGCCAAGTTTTTGAGCCATAAGAGGCTAATGATAAAAATCATATATCAGGAAGATTAAAATTGGTTACAGGATGAACTGGAAGGACAGAGAGACTAGCAAAGAGGCTAGTCTCCTAGTAGAGGCAGGCTGAGATGAAAGTCTGGAGTAGGTAGTACTAAAGTTTGAAATTTGGTGGTAGGAGGAAAAACCTATTCTGATTTTAAAAAACAAGTTTTCTGTTGTTGTAGGTACTCATGTAATGGAAGGCTCTGGAAGAATGGTAGTTACTGCTGTAGGTATAAATTCTCAAACTGGAATTATCTTTACCTTACTTGGAGCTGGAGGTGAAGAAGAAGAAAAGAAAGATGAGAAGAAAAAAGAAAAGAAAAGTAAGCATGACGATTTGCTATAAAAAATTGGTATTTGGAAATATGGCAACTAAATTGTAAGAACTGTTATAAAACATACATTTCTTTCGTGAGATTTGATATGAAAAGTTCTATAAAAAGTTATAATATTACCCAATATTGTACTTCCAAATGGTAGAATTGCTGGAGAGGAAGTTTTTCTTTTAGATGAAATATTTCATGAAGAGGGTTTAATGAATTTACCATGGTAAATTCATCATCTCTGAACGTTTCCATTGCCTTTATTCTGTTTATTCTCTAGTTTAAGAATCTCCCTGTAATCTGACTAGAAAAATGAATTAAACTCTCATTTCTTATTTGCTTATTTTTTTGCTGCTACTTTAGTAGTAGCTTTCTTTGTCAGCTTTATCACATTTTGGTCTCATTGAGCTTTTAATCTTTTTCTACTTTTAATCTTAATCTACTATTCACATTTTCCAGTCTGTACTTATGTAGTTGGTTTTTGGACATAAGGCCAACACTTCACTTTGACACCTATTCTGTTTTTTTGTGTGATGTTCCGGCCATTGTTAGATACCAAGATCTTTATTTTGATCTATTATTTCTGCTGTTGCTCTAAGTGATCTGTCATCAGCAAATTTGATAACCATAGTTTATCCACAGGGATCTTATAGGAAACTCCATCATACATAGAGAAGCAACTCAAAATCACTTAGTTGAGAAGCATGGTACTTAAAAAAAAGTCCTCCTTACCTTGTTTCTAAGTATTTACTACATCATCCTTTTCATCCACTCAGGATCACTCTTCCAGAGTTTTTTCCCTTCAAGTTGACAGCAGTGTATTATGGTATAGCCACTTAGATTTATTTGATTTTACTTAAAATAGTAAGTCCATATTTCTCTCACATACATAAGTATTTTGCGATCTTCTGAAATAAATGCCTTGCTAAAATCTTGGTTTGCTATAGCAGTTTTTAATATTGGGGTGTTTTGTTTTGTTCTTTGGGTTATGTCTTTAGCTGTGAAATCTTTATTTCAAACAAAAACGTGTTTGCAAAGTTCTGGCCAAAAGTGAGGGCAGCAAGCTCTACATTCTGGGTTTTCCCTGTCCCACTCCTCACCACAGCCCCCATGTGCTTCCTTAGGTTCTTAAGGCAGAATGGAAGACAATTTGAAAAGCAGTAGTAATGGTACCATTTATTGAAAGCTTATATTCGTTAACTTATTAATCTTCACCACCATAAGACATAAAGACTATTACTACTCTTTTTGATGAGTAAACTGAGGCTTACAGAGGTTATATAACTTAATCCAGGTCAAAGGTCTGTTAAGTGACAAATCACACTCACTTAACTGGCTCAAGAGTCTGTAACCTTAACCAATCATACACTGTGCCACATCCTAATTTATAGGAGTATATAGTGAGCGGATGGACCCTGTTAAAGGGAAGTTTGTGTCATGTGTTTATTCTTACTGACCCCACACTCTTCCAGTAAGCACCCTATTTCTTAATACTTCATACCCCTGTTTTTACTAATCCAGTCAACATATTCTCAGGAATTAACATCTAACTGATTGTCTACCATTTTTGTTTCTTTGTTTTTTTTGTTTTGTTTTTTTGTAGAACGGGAGATCATTTTTCCGTCTGTGAACTTCCAGCCCTCCTCTCAGTCAAAAGCAGTCCAGGGTAGGGTGATCTGTCTCATTTCCCCTGGTTGCCTGGAATGTGGCTGTCTGGTCTCTCTCCAAACTTGAGCTCATTGAAAGTAGCTAGGTAGTCTCTTCTCATCTCCTCACTGATCTTGAGCCTCTGTTCTTGCTTAACCGTATTTGTTCCATGTTTTCCAATTTGAAGATAACCCTCCCTGATAGAGAAGTTGGAGGGAAAAAAGGCTGAATGGATCTGCTTCCTCTTTGTCATTTCTAATATTATCCTGCCTATTCCTAATAGATCCATTCCTTCCTTAATGATTTATTGATTCAGACATTCTCATCTTTCTCTTTTCTCTGAATTTAAGCCAATTATTGGAATCATCTCAGCTGGTAGTCTTACTGGCTAATTCTGCACATTCATATTCTAGTTTTACTTACTTGCTTCCCCTATCTTTTATATATACTATTTTTGTTCTCATTCCCTTCAAAGCTCTCCTACCTATTGTGTTTCTGTGATATTCCTCCCTCCTTACCTACCCCTGCCCTTTTCCACTTTCTTAGGATTATATTTGTATTTAGTTTGAAAACCTCTTGTACTATATTTGGGTTTATTACAGTGAAAAAAGAGTAAAGTCTTATGGAGAAACCAAACAATTATAGAGACCAAAATTATTTTGTACTATTCCACTCTGATTAAGACGGAGGGAGTGATGATTTCTAATCTGTACACACGAGCACACATAACCATTGTGTCATAATGCTGTTATAGCAATGTGAACTGAACTACCTTTACATAATTTAGTATGGATATATTCATTTCTTTGGGAAAGCTTTAATTCCCATTTTGTTCCTACAGATAAGAAACAAGATGGAGCTATTGAGAATCGCAACAAAGGTAAATTCAGGACGAAGAAAGTACAGTTAACTCCTTTTCATTTTATCCCAAAGTATATCTAGTATATACTGTCATCATCCAAAAGTGTAAGATACATGTAGCAAGGAAAATCAACAATGAATATTAACTTAGGTTAACCTCTTTTCTTGTCATTGCCTTAGTCATGCTGCCTTATAGTGTTAATAAGTTTGTGTAATAATAATATAGTGTTAATTGTGATTTGTTAATAGTGTTAATAAGTTTGTGTAATAATAATATAGTGTTAATTGTGATTTGTGGTAGTAAGTGTAGAAAAATCCAGATGCAAGTAACTTTCAACTTAAACGTTTTAGGTATTTTAACATTGGTTATTATATAATTGCTAGCTGAAAGGCATGAGAAACCATATATAACATAAATGTTTTTTGCATCTATTTGTACATACATACATTTCTCTATACATAAGGTTGTACATAATATTCTATATTATGATCATAAATTATACGGAAGAGATTTATGGTGTTTGGAATGTCTTATTACCTAACACAGCACAGGAGGAGAGAAATGATATGGTATTAGTTCTTGGTTTAGGGACCTTGTATTTCTTCCTATGCCTCATCTTTATTATGTAGCACAGCATTCTCAAATCTGATACAAAGTTTCACAACCAAGTGTCACTATTGTCTTATTTTCCCTGGATAGAAATACACAGGTGCACGTATAAAGCTGAATGTTTAGACCTTTTCTAGTTCTAAAAGAAACTGATTTTTATCAAAAATTGCTTCAAAATGTCAGTAGTTATGAGTGCCTTTAAAATGTAGTGAAGTTATATTTACTCTTAAATGTAGCAAAAGCCCAAGATGGTGCAGCCATGGAAATGCAGCCTTTGAAGAGTGAAGAAGGTGGAGATGGTGATGAAAAAGACAAAAAGAAAGCAAATTTGCCAAAAAAGGAAAAATCCGTTTTACAAGGGAAACTTACAAAGCTGGCTGTTCAGATTGGCAAAGCGGGTATGATATATAAAGGAAAATGAGGTGTTTCATTCTGAAATACTCTAATTTCTGCTTAAAAATTGTCTTCTGACAAACACATTTAAGACTAGAAATTGTTGCTTTTTGAGCGGAAAGGGAGTTAAAAATATTTTCACTTTTATCCATGATGTACCATGCCTTTTGAGTTATTGCAGATGCTCATATTATTGCAGCTTAAAAGTTGTCGTTCCCACTTTGCATAGAGGGAAGCTTCCTCTGTCAACTAGCTGATAAGCAGTTGGGTTAGTGGCCATGTCTGCCCAGTTCACAAACCCATGCTCTCATTTCTGAATTTCTGGGAGAAATACAGAGAGGGCTAGTTGTGAGGTTATTCCATACAGATTACCAACTGCATTTTAATAAAAAGAAATTTCACCACACATTTTGTTCATCCTTTTTATGAAGAATTTAGGTATGTGTTTTCTCAAGGTATAGTTTAGTAAAATAGATTAGTTAGAACCATACTGATGTTAGAGGCTGAAATTACCAAATTGTTGCCATTACCTGTTGAGAGAACCACTCTTACAATGAAAGGAAAGCTCTTAAATAAAAAGAGAGCATGCCCTCTAGCAGTACCATCTTTGTGAAAGAACACTTATGCCTAAATCAGCATATATTATTAAAATCACTTACATTGCATCATTCTATAACTTCCTAGGTATATATTGGAAAAAGTTAAGTTTTTGCTTCTGTCCTCAAGAAGCTTATTATCTAATAGCAAATACTTGCTTTTTTGTAATATGTAGCCACATGGTAATACTGACTATAGTGTTGAGGAAAAGGGCGGATTTAAGATAGTAACAGTATTTAGTAGGCATTGGATTGGATTATTGGACCTAGGTATATGGACTTGCTTTATTTTTTAATACTCATTTTTAAGGGGCTAAATTACCCACAGATGTTTTGTAATGCATGGTTAACCCTTGGTTTTCTAAGTTAATGGAGCAGTAGTGATAGAGTAAAAAAATTAAGGAGTAATTCAGATAATTTATGTTTTTTTAAAATAAAAAACACAGTTGAATATTTAATTTCACTTCTTCCCATTGATCATATTCTTATTGGATTTTCTTTCAGCCACAGGCAAGTTGCCAGCATGTAAAGCACCAGCTTATGCTAAGCATTTGGTATTTCCTTGTCATTACCTATTTTGTCTCAGCTTTAGTAGAAGACTAGAGATACATTTAAGTCTAGGAAAGAATCATAAATGCTTTCTCCCCAGTTTTCCTGGGGATAGGGCTATACTTGGAAGTAGAAATTAAACATGACAGTGTCAGGTGATGAGTTTAGGTGCAAAAAAGGAAGTTAACAGTTTCTTAGAGAAATTAAAATAAATAGTACCAAACCAGTTATAATTTTTCTAGTGGCGAGTATATAACTGACAATGGGTAGTATCTAGAATATTTAAATAATTACATTTTTCTTTTTATATATTAAAAGGTTTGTTGATGTCTGCCATCACAGTTATCATTCTAGTATTATATTTTGTAATTGATACATTCTGGGTTCAGAAGAGGCCATGGCTTGCTGAGTGCACACCTATTTACATACAATATTTTGTGAAGTTCTTCATTATTGGAGTTACAGTTTTAGTGGTAGCTGTGCCGGAAGGTCTTCCACTTGCAGTCACTATTTCTCTGGCTTATTCAGTCAAGGTAAGTGGAAATGGTTAGGCGGATGCCTCAGCTGTTGTAGAAAATGCATGTCTGATTACTCTTGTTTCTGATTCCGAAAGTAAAGAGAATTCCATAAATTTACACTGTTTTCTTTAGAAATGCTGTCATTGATTCCCTCCCCCACCCCAGTTGAAGAGCCCTGTACATAGAGACCTATATATTCCTTGGAGAACAGCCTTGGTGCAAAACTTATTAGCACAGCTCTGCTAGGCAAACTTCTGGCTTAATTTTCATCGTATGATAGTTACGTTGTCAAGTTATGTCCCCTCCTTTTTCCCATCTGTAAGATTAAAATAAGATTGCTATTTACCTGTGGTATAAGAACAATGAGAGGGTTCACTCAAGTCCAACCTTCTCAGTCCTCCTTGTTTCCACTCTTCTGCCCCTGTTACTCTGTAGTCTAGTCCTTGTGTAAAACACCAGTAGCTTTTCATGACACTAAGAGTAAAATCTCAGTTCCTTGTCAAGGCCTGCAGGGCCTTGCCCAGTCTGGCCCTTGCTTACTTCTTGGTGCTAATCTCCTACCTCTTTCTCTCACTGGTTCAGCCTCACCAGTCTTCTTGCTGTTTTCAAATATCCTAGTCACATATGACCACTATTTACAGTAGCTCATTCCATCTTGTTTTTCAAGTAGAATACTTAAAAATGAACTTCGATGACTTTGCTAACTTCTATTTATCTAAAGTGATAATCGGTTGAAGATTATTAATTTATTTTTATTGATTTTATATCTTGTGTGGAAAAGATGAATTTGATTAAAAAAGGCTTAATTTGGACTGTTTTGATCTTTCTTTCAAAATGGCTTCGCAAGTAAAATTATACTTAATGGAAGAATGTTGCTCTTGTCAATTTTCTAATGTTAATTAGCAGTTCTCCTTAAGTAACGTAGCTGACATTGAGTGGTATAAAGTAATTATTCATAGTTTCTGCTCTAGCACTCTTTTCTCCAGTATTCCCAAGTATTTTACAACAGACCTGTCATGATATTTTTTGATTACTGTTTATTTTTTTCAGGCATTTTACATCTTTTGTTTCAAAAATGGTTGGTGAATGTATCAAAATGTTGATGAAATACAATATAATTATCTATTTGTCCTTTTTTGATGTTTTAAGATAATTATAGATAATTGAGATACACATATTTTAGACACATTGAGCAGTCATTTTACCAATGTTGCCATTAGTTCACTTCGAATAGTCATGAATGATATTAATTCTTCAGTTGATCAGAAAGATAGGCAGGATCGATTTATTTTCCTTTAATAGAAAGTGAGAGCATTTTAACTACTGTTCTTTAAGTGTTTATTAAATGTTTAACCCGAATGTTACCAGCTACTGTTATTAACACTGAGATCCTATTAGTGCTTTGCAAAATTGAACACATTTTTTTTTACTGCAGAACTTTATTCTTTTCATCTTTAATAGTAATTCAAATCACAAGTAATTTGGGAAGTATACATCTTTCTTCCCTACATTTATTTCTTCAAGGAACCGGTTTTTTAATATGCAGTATCTTGCATATTAGTAGTCAAAGAACACAGTTTGTAAACTAACTCTGTGTGGATCTTAATTCATTCTACGTATGCTTTGGGAATTAATTACCAAGCATTTTAACTTAAATGCCTTTGGGGGCTACTGTGAAACTCTTGATTTTTTAGAAACTTTTTTTTTTTCTTGTAAATAAGAGTAAGAGGTGATTCAAATGATGAAAATACCCAAGTGTACTAGTATATGGAAAAGATAAGAAGGACCTGGACACATCCTGGTTTTGATATGTTAACTCAGCCTATCAAAGTCAAAAAAAAAAAAGAAAAGAAAAGCAAATCAGGCCCACAAGCTCTATATATTTTAGTTGATACAAGCTACTTTTTTCTTGGTAATTGATACAAGAATTTTTTGTTTTCCACTTTATAAGGAGACTTAATTTTTAAAGGTGCTACACTCTTACACTGCTATTAAGTACCTCTATACTTAGAGTACAGATTGTCATTGCTCTTGTAATGTGAGAACACTTTGCAGAAGCTTTTGAAGGCATAGAATCAATGTGATAATGCATATGAGTGCAGGTATCTGTATTCATTTACTAGATTATGTTATTTAGTGGTAAAGTTATTGAAATCACAGAAAACTAGTACTCTCTTTAGCTTATTTGAATAGGTCAAATATACTAAAATTCTTCCTATATTGTTTCTTTATACTGTGTATCTGTATACAGCAGGGAGTTTTAGTTCTGATTTTAAAGCAGTTTATATAATTTTAATGTAATGAAGTGACTGGTTTTATATGTAGATTAACTAGATTTTTTTCGTCACTATAGAAAATGATGAAAGATAATAACTTAGTAAGGCATCTGGATGCTTGTGAAACCATGGGAAATGCTACAGCCATTTGTTCAGATAAAACAGGAACGTTGACAATGAACAGAATGACAGTTGTTCAAGCTTACATAAATGAAAAGCATTATAAAAAGATCCCTGAACCAGAAGCTATTCCACCAAATATCTTGTCCTATCTTGTAACAGGAATTTCTGTGAATTGTGCATATACATCAAAAATACTGGTAAGGATTTCTTTAATAATTTATTTATGAAAATTATTTTTTTTTTAATTTGTAATGATTAGACTATATGTAACTTTTTAGACCTACCATTACTGTACATAAATTGAAGAACTGAATTGTGTTGTTTTTAAAAGGCATATATTCATATAATGCATATGTTTCTTTGACAAAATGTGTTAAGATTAAGATCTGTTGCTCAAAGTATACATTCTGTTTATATTTTTCTCCTCCCATTTTTTAAATTTCCTCTACTTAGAAACTCGCAAGCCTTATAACCAGAACCAGTTCTTAATTTTAAATTTTTATTGAGCTCATTTTGTGAAAGACCAGGCTATCTTACTTTTGTAGACAAAAAAAAAATGATTTTTGTAGAAAGTCAACTCACTCTTCTAGAAAAATTTTGAAGCCAGATTTCAACTTAAAATACTGTTTTATATATGCTTACTGTATATTCTTCTGGCTTTCCAGTAGATCCTACCTATAAGATGAGATCCTTAGACTTTCTAGAGTTAACCCAATCAAATAATTCCAGACACATACTACCTTAGAATAAAATATTTTCAACTTTGCAAGTTTTAAAACACTTAGTTATAACATGAAGCATGAAATTGTTTCACTTGCTATGTGTTCTAGTGATTTATGGATGCATGAACAAAATTAATATTGCAGGTTGTTTACTGAAAATATGCATGTGTTGGATTATTGGACTGGAATGTTATGCGATCTTGGTTCTAGATCTAGCTTTGCCTTTTATTAGCTGAAAGTCTGAGCTTTACTTTCTTCAACTGTTAAATAAAGATTGTCTCATCTGCCCTTAATCCTGTTGTGATGATATGAGGTGATACTTGTGAAAATACTATGAAAAAAACTTTTCCATATATTTAAGGCAACAGTGCTTTATTTTAATGCATATACTTTTAAGTCATAACAATTTGTAAAGTAGATTTAACTTTGAATTATTTAATATAAATGTTCAGTGGAACAGGAAGAGAAAAGGAAAGAGATTAAAATTTATTACGTCCCACTATGTGTCAGGAACCAATTTTAAACTTTACATGTCTTATTTTATTCTTGGGTCATAAGTGCTCCCATTTTTCAGATGCTGAAGGCAAGTTACAGCAGTTAGGTAACTTACCGAAAGTACAGAGCTAGTAACTGGCAGGGCTGAAATTGGAATCCACGTCATTCTCATTCCAGAGTGCCTTTCTACCTCACCTTTCAGTGTCCCTCTGAAATGCCGATGTTAGTAGAAGTTTCCTATATAATTTTGTTTTAGAATGTCGCATTCTGTTTTACACTATGAATTAAACGGTCATTGAAAAACAAGATACTGGGTTCTAAACCTTTTTCTCTTCTAGCCACCAGAGAAAGAGGGTGGATTACCTCGTCATGTTGGTAATAAAACTGAATGTGCCTTGTTGGGATTTCTTTTGGACTTAAAACGGGATTATCAGGATGTTAGAAATGAAATACCGGAAGAAGCACTGTACAAAGTCTACACCTTCAATTCTGTTAGGAAGTCCATGAGTACTGTCCTGAAAAATTCAGATGGAAGCTATCGAATATTCAGCAAGGGTGCATCTGAAATAATTCTGAAAAAGTAAGAGTAAAATGCTTAGCTAAATTGCTAACTATTAATTGCTTTATGAAATACTCACTATATTGTTATTGTTGCTATTTTCTTTTTTTGTAAGCATCAGGCATTTGATGTATATTTTACTTAAAGCTTTTTAGTATATTTTAATGGTATCTAGATATTTGCCCGTGGTATTCTGCCATCTTCATACATCAGTTTCTTTCATTTCTTAGTATTTTGCTATAGGGAAAATGAGCACATTACATTCAATCTGGTAGATTTAATTAAGTAAACCTTGATATTTGTTTTTAGCCATGTTGATTTCATTGTTGTGTAG
Organism: Pteropus alecto; assembly: GCF_000325575.1. Taxonomy (NCBI): domain Eukaryota; kingdom Metazoa; phylum Chordata; class Mammalia; order Chiroptera; family Pteropodidae; genus Pteropus; species Pteropus alecto. The sequence goes on along the minus strand of NW_006443138.1, from coordinate 22,106,017 downwards.
GATCATGAAAAATAAGCCTCTTGTGAAGAAAAACTGAAGTTTGTATCTTCAACGCTGCATTGTAGACAGTAGACTCAAAAATGTGATGAATGAATTATAGGTTAGTTTTTAAGATAGCAAAGCATTAAAACTAGATCTTGAGAATTTTCCTTCTATATCAGAGTGAAGTTTTATCATATTTATGCTGCTGCAATGTTATATTTAAATATCTCCCATCATTTTGAATGGTAATCTTTTTTATTGTCCTTGTACAGGCCAATAGCTTCAATTTTTTTAAGCATTTACTTTATTTTACCAGTAGCTTCAATTTTGGCACTACATGTTTATCTATAATTTCCCTAATGTTAATATGCTATTACAGGTGTTGAAATTATTTTGGTTTCTTTAATTAGAGAAGCAGAAGACTTTAAAAAAGAAATTTAAGAGCAATTTTGGAAATATAGAACTCATTTGAAATCGAAACATTTAAAATATTTCTACTTTTAAGTTGCTTTTATATGGACTATAATGAAATGTTATCTAAATGAATACTTGACAGATTATGGTCTAATAGGCTTAAGAGATAACTATAAAATTAATGAAAAGGCAACATATGAGAAATGGGTAAAGTTTTAGGATATAAGATTGCGGCATTTAAGATAGGTTTTGGTATGAAGTAAGTTCATCAAGGTGGAAAGAAGTCACATCAGAGAAAAGAAGGTAGGATATGCAGGCCATAGTTGGAGAATCACTAGTAGTATATTTCAGCTAACAAGACATGGGCTTTTGTGTCACATAGGCCACATAGAGCTTTGTAAGCTTGGTTATTTGATTTCAGTGTAAAGGGTTAGAAATTTTGCATCCATGGCTTACAGGGGAGATACTTTAAATCAAGAACCATTCAGGCTTTGACTCTTCTTTTGCAACTAACTAACTTTGGGATTTTAGGGAGCTTCTCTTAGCTTCCCATTTTCTCCACTGAAAAAGAAAGTGATAATCACCAATTCTGTCACAGTGAAATAAAATAATGCCTGTAAAATACATAGAATGGAATCTGATATATAGTAAGTATATGTGTGTGTGTGTGTGTGTGTGTATATATAGGCTGAGCCTTTAAAATTTAGTAAGCCAGAGAACATGACGGAAGTATGTTTTTATCAAGTAATGGAATGATCAAAGCTGGGTCTGAAGATAATTCTTGCATCAGGGAATAAGGTGGGTTGGAGGAAAAAGGATGGACTGGAGACAGATATTAGTTAAAAGGCTTTAGCTCGACGTGAGAGCCAGAAAAAGGCAGTAGCAGAGGGAGGAAGAGAAAGGAGAGGCACCATTCAGAAGACTGTTGAGAAGACAAATATATAGGACTTAGGAGCTAATATTATATGGATGATGAGAAAGTAAGTATTTGGGTGAGATTTTAGATTTATTGAGAAAGTAAGGTGAGATTTTAGATTTATAGCAGGTCTTTGAATAACATTTCATTCAAAGTCGTTATAATGTTGATGAGATGCCATGGGAACTTAACTCCTGTTTATATCAGTTAGCCCATGGTAAAATTGATTTCATTATACGTTGTTTCACTTAAAGTTGCAGAACCTATCAATGATATTAAATGGACTTACTACCGTACATCGAAATTATTGGGATAATGTTCATTAGATGGGCAGTGAGAGGACAGCTTTTAGTCTTACACACGGTAAATTTAAGGTACCGGTATAACTTTTGAGTGGAACTCTTCAGCAGTGATGGAAAGCTTTGGAAAACAGTAAAAACAGAAAATGTGGACTTGGCAGTCACCTGCCTAGAAGCAGGAGGAGGTGGCATCACCAAGGGAGAGGAACATAGGTTAAATGAAAAATAAACTTTAGAGAAGTCTACAATGTAATTTTCGTATACCACATAATTAAAAGGTTGTGGTTAATGTCACTGACAGTAAAACTATTTTGGCATTATCTCTCTCATTCTAATAGAATGCTTATTTTAACAATAAGTTATTTTTTTTTCTTCCATGGTTAAAACAGTATAGGTGATGAAACAACGTCTCAGGTAAGGGGTTGATTGAACTTGGCTTTTTACTTTAAAAGAAGAAAATATTTGTGAATTTTGTATTGATTAAAATTAATGTCTTAACTCTGTACCAGAATGGATAGGTGTGTATAGTTTATTCTCCTCTGACTCTATGGGTTCTCTGTGAAAACGTAAAAGCTGTGCATTTCTAAAACAAAGGTTTAGAGAATATCTAGAGTAACTGATAAAATGGAAAACTATCAAATGAGAACCATAAAATTAGAACTGTCTTTTGTAAAGAGGAAAATGAAAAGTAAATATGATTTAAGTCTGTGAAAATACAACATATATAGTTCTCTAAATTCCAGATATCAGATCCCATGATTTCTAGCCCTTCCAGTTCATTTAAATGGTATTAACCATTTATTTTTGTTAATTATTGATGTTTGGATTCAACATTTCCTTTTAGGTGTTTCAAAATCTTGAGTGCTAATGGTGAGGCAAAAGTGTTCAGACCAAGGGACCGTGATGATATTGTAAAAACTGTGATTGAACCGATGGCATCAGAAGGCTTGAGAACCATATGTCTTGCATTCAGAGATTTCCCAGCAGGAGAACCAGAACCAGAGTGGGATAATGAAAATGATATTGTCACCGGCCTTACATGCATTGCTGTTGTGGGGATTGAAGATCCTGTGAGACCTGAGGTGGTGAAATATTCTGTGTTCTGCATGTGCAGAATCTTAACTGTAGAGGATCTAGGCACTAATTGTAACAACTTTTCTAGTAAAATTCTTGGTGCTTGTAATTTTATTTTTTTTTCTCTGTGAACCCGATAAGTGAAATAATAGTGCTTATGATGCAATACTACTTATTTATAGTTTTTAATTAGGCAGCTTCTCTTGAGAGCCTATGTGTTTATACCACCATAACCTAGCACAGTGCCTTAAACTGAGTAGCTTTTTCAATTGGTATTTATATTAAATTAAATAATAGATGCCACTAAGTTATTTGTTTTCATAGTCTCAAGACCAACACTGTCCAGTTGAACACTCCATGATGATAGAAATGTTCTATATATTGTTCAGTACAGTAGCCACTGGCCACATGACTACTGAATTCTCTGAGTATGACTAGTACAATTACAAAACCGAATTTTTGATTTGATTTGATTTGATTTAAATTTAAACATTTCACTACCATATCAGATAGCATGCAACTCTAGACTTTACTTTTCTTCTTTATATCATTTTTTTTTTAAGCTTATTGAGCAACTACTGTGTGCCAGGCACTATACTAGGGTATATTAGAGACATTAAGATTTTTGAGATCTGATCTCTGGCCTTAAAGAAGTCACTGTCCTGGGCGGGGATGGTCAAACATATAATGATCATTATAACCCAGGATGTTAGTACATCATTAGATATATAGAAGGCATGTTATATGAATATAGAAAATGAACCCTCAACCTAGCCTAAAGTAATAGCATCTTTTTATTGAGGTCTTATTGGGTGCCAGATATTGTGCCGGGTACTTCACATGTATTATTTATTTTAATGTTCGCCTCTACGAATTATGAATATTATCACTTTCATTTGAGAGATGGAAAAAAAGTTGAGATTGTAGAGGTGAGTTCTAGATCATAAAGCTAGTTTGTTCAAATCCTGGCTCTGTCTAAAACACATGTGCTATATTAACCACTGGAGTCGTCAAATAAAACTTCCTAGAGGTTAATTACCTGATCTGAGTCTTAAAGGATGAGGAGGTATTAGCTAAACCAAGAGAGAGAGCGGTAAGCACATTCCGAAGAAAGAAGCAATTTGAGTAAAAGCACAAAGGTGAAAACAGCTCTTGTTCACTGACTGTCATCTGATTGATTCAACACCCAGTGTGTAGTACCAGGAACTCTTTTAGGAACTGGAAATACTACAGTTAAAGAAAAATAGTCATGAAATTTATATTCTAGAGAAGTAAGACAACCAGACAAAATTATAGATACATGGACAGTATGCTAAGTAAAAATACATTCTATGAGGAAAAAGACTTGGTCCCTGCCCTCAGAGGCCTTATATTCTGTATGGCAT
>NW_006443138.1:22082537-22101929 GCF_000325575.1 Pteropus alecto | reverse complement strand
GGGGGCGGCGGGCGGCGGGGTGGTTTGGGCAAGATGACATCAGATAAGTACAGATGTGGTAAAAACTGTAAAGGATATGCACAGGGCGATAAAATTAAGATAATTGAGAGACCACACTAAGAATCTCTGAGGATATGATACTAGCTGCAATCTAATGGCTAAAAGTGATCCAGCCATATAAATAGCTGCAAGAAAAGTATTCCAGGCAAATGGAACAAAATATGCAGGGGCCTGGAGGTGAGGAAGTATTTATATATTTCAGAGATGGAAAGGAAGCCAGTCTGGTGAGAAGTGTGGACAAGAAGAGGCAGATGCGATTATCTTTGGCCATACTAGGCAGTAGGCACTCTGGATTGTATCCTAAAACTAAAGACATTCAGGCTAGATAGTGACATGATTTGTATTGTTAAAATACTATTTTGGGTACTATGTAAGAAATAAGATAGAGGAATAGAAGCAGGGAAGCCAGTAAGATTATTGCAGTAATCTCAGGCAAGAGATGATCATGGCTTAGAACTACAATTGTGGCAGGGAAGATAGAAAGGGATGATTTCAAAGTAAACAGAGGTAGAATGAATTAGGAATGACTAGGTTGAGTTTGGATACCCATTTTTTAACATTGTTGGTGTGTCTGAAACACCCAAATGTATATCAAGTTAGGCATTGGGACAGCGGAGCCTGGAAGTGGTCTAGGCTGAAGCATTCATTTGAAGCTAATGGAGATCTCCTGAGGGGAGTATATAGCTAACGAGAGTTTAATACTGTGATATCTCCACAAATCTAGAAGAGGGGAAGTCAGTGTCTAACTTGCATACTGGGTAGGTCGTAGTTGTTATCACCACTGTAATAAGAGAATCAGAAGAAGCAGCATATTTAGAGATCAAGATAAATTCAGTTTGGAGTTTTGGAGTTTCAGATGCTTATGAAACATCCAGGTGGACCATTTTTGCCAACTATTGGTTAGAGGAAAACCTTTCGAAGTTTTATTACACATTAGCTTACAGCTTAAGTCTTATCTAAATATAATATTAAATCAAGATGTCTAGAAGTTTTGTCCTTTGGAAAGTATTGCTGTTGTGTTCTTGGCATTGAGGTTGATGGAGAGTTTTGTCTTATTTTTAAACATGTAAGTGACACTTAATTTTTTCAGTATCACAAAATGAGATGGGTATTTTTTTACTAAAATAAAACTGTAATATGAAACAGCTTTCTCTGAGCATTCTGTACTATGAAGTTCTGATGTAGAGAATTTAGATTAATTAGATATCTAGAACAAATCCAGCTTTATTTCATGTACATAGGTACTTGAACAAGGTACTTCTCTTCCGTTTCTTATCTGTGAAGTGGAGGTAGTTTGTGAGTTTTAAGTGGAAGTATTTACGTGGTGGTTAGTGAGCAGTTTAATAAGTGTTAGTTTGTTTTTTTCTTAAATATTATTTGCCACATAATTTTAACCTGAGACCAGTTTCTTCCTCTTATTCATTGTTCTCCTATTCCAAATGATCTCAGGACACCACCTGATCAGTGAGTGCTTAGATGGACAAGTTTTGGTTATATTTTATCTCAAATAAAATATCAGGATATATATTACATTTATACAGTGTTTTCAAAATCAAATTCTGTTTTTGTTTTTTTTTAATAATACTCTGGGAGGCTCCGTTCTTTAATTCAGCTCTGTGTCACCATCATCTAGCATAGTGCCTGGCATTCATTGTTAGTTTAAGTGAATGCATATGATGTTTCTCCCCAATGAATTGAATGACTAAGAGTTCACTGGATAGAGGGATATATTTTTACATTGTAAAACTTATAATTTATAGATACATATTTATGTATGTTGCCAGTAATTAAATTGCACACATGTTCTAAGACACAGTGATATCCATAGTACCCTGTCTGGATGATGCTTGTCCTTGGAAAATGCCTAAGGGTGACTATTTTCCGGAAGATACTTAATTCAGTAGTTCAGCAAATACTGAGCTCCACTTACATTTGTTAAATGAATAAAAGGCTTTGTGCCAGGCATTGGTGATGCAGACATGAGGAGGTCAGGGTTCTACTCTCAAGAAGCTCATTGATTTACTAGAAACTCAGGTAAATGAATAACTATAATATGATGTATGAGCTATAATAGAGATATGTATAGAAAATGAGGCACAGTTCTTTTTAGGTAGGCCATGAAAGCACCCAGAGACGTTACACTTAAACTGTATTTACAGTAGAAGTCACAGACAGCTTATAGGTCAGATTTAGCCTTCAGTGACATTATCTTTGTGTGTGTGTGTGTTTGTGTGTGTGTGTTTAAAACATTAAATATTGAGAGAGTACACACAAATCTGGGTTTATGCTTTCTCTTAAAATTGTAGGTTCTGTCACATTGGGCACTCATTCTTCCATGGTAAAAATAGTCATGAACTAAGTAGCTCTTTCATTAGTCATTCATCTGGGGTTTGTCACTTTCAGCCTGTTTTCTTCTTTTATGTTACCTGCGTGGCCCTGTAAGCATTTTCTTTTGCAACCTCTGCTCTTATAGGATCAGTATAGGTTTTCTGGTTAGAGAAGAACAGGAAAGGATTTTCTAGGCAAAGGGAACTACAGAAACAGGCACAAAAATAATATGTAGATTATTCATCTATCAAGTTTTATATAGTAGAGAAATTTTTTAGGTAAATCTAGAAAACTATTCTGAGGCTCCAGTGTAATCTCTGTTATAGTAAGGACTTTGTGATTTACAGTGTAACAGTTGGGCGATCATCATGTATTTTTAAGAAAGTGTTTTGGAAAAAGAATTCTCCTGTCAAATATGTGAGATATTTCAAAGGAGTAACAAACATAAAGACAGGGATAGGAATTAAAAAGCTGTTGCACTAGCTTAGTGGACAAACAGTGGAGACACGGGAAGGTTTGAGGTAAAATCTAAAGCCCGTCAGGATGTATAAGGTAAGGGAGATGGAAGAGGCAAGATGACCTTTAGGTTCCTGTTAGATAAGTAGTTTTAGAAAACATGGTCTCCATTTTGGGCCCCCAAATTCTGATGCCCACTTTTCTCATGGAACTGTAAATCCAGCTCTCTCAGTGATATGGAGAAAAGATGTAGATTTGAAAGTTATCAGCACACAGATGGTAGTCAAAGGTATGAAAGTAGGTGAACCACCTATAACCCTAAAGAATACCAACATTTACTCTGGTGTTCTATGGGCAGTAAAACCAGAAAGGTAGAAAGCCAGCCAGGGAAGAATTGTGTAATGGTTGATGAGGAAGGTGGGGGTGGGCTTTGAAAAGCCTTCGGTAAATAAATAATGCAAACAAATTAAGTTCCATGACAGCCGAAAATGAAGCCTGAACTAGGACTGTGGCAGTGGAAGAGGAAAGAAGAGGTTTTTGGGAATAATTCAAGAAATATTGAATATTGAGAATGAATTAAAGTTATTATGCGTGGGACTATAAAGTAATGCATATTCAGTGAGATTTTTTTCCTTCTGGAAATACTAATTTTCTTTCATAATACGGATTTTTTTTTTTTTTTTTCCCATGTAAACCAGGTACCAGATGCAATAAAGAAATGTCAGCGGGCTGGAATTACTGTGCGGATGGTCACTGGTGATAATATTAATACTGCTCGGGCTATTGCTACCAAATGTGGTATTTTACATCCTGGGGAAGATTTCCTGTGCCTTGAAGGTAAAGATTTCAACAGGAGAATACGAAATGAAAAAGGAGAGGTAAGGGTTTTTTATTTTTTAAGTGATATATTTTTAATATATTAGAAATTTCATTCAACAAATATATATTGAATATTCACTGTGCATTAGGCATCACATATGAATAAATGCAGCCCACACTTCAAGAAGCAAAACACTAATATTTTAGAAAATAAAACATACAAGTGATAAATTTGTGAGCACTTATTTTTAAGTTTAGGCCAGTTTCAGAAGTATAGTATGTATAAGCAGGTGATGAGAGATGAGTTTGGAAAAGTTGATATGAAGCATATTTTAGGGGACCTCAAACTCTGAGCTTTTTATGCTAAGTTAAGGAGCTTCCATTTTCATAGGCTCTGATCTTATAAAGATACATATTGTAGTGGTTCCCAAACCTGAGTATGCATCAGGGTTACTCGAAGAGCTTTTTAAAACATAGGTAGGCCCCACCCCAGAGTATTTAATAAGATCAACGTGGAGCCTTGCTCAAGATTTGCATTTCTAACAAGTTCGCAGGAATTGCTGATGCTGCTGATCTGTTAACTACACTTTTGAGAACCACTGATGCTTTCGTGAGATAACTAATTTAGAATTATGAAACTAGGTTTGGGCACATTTTAACTTTGACAAAAATTTATAGATTGAGCAAGAGCGGATAGACAAGATTTGGCCAAAGCTTCGAGTACTTGCAAGATCATCTCCTACTGACAAACATACACTGGTTAAAGGTTAGTAAATTTTATAATTATTTCACAGTTTCTGAATACAGAAATATGTTCCGCTTCCTAAAATAGTAATAGATACTGAATGTTAGATTAAGCCATGGATATCATCTTTTACAGTAAAATTAAATACATTTTCTTTTGATACCTTGGATGAATATGTTAATCTTCAGTGGTTAAAACAGGATATTGTTCCTACTGTAACTTTAGTTTTCTGGAGTTGGTCCTTACCCAACATTTCAGCAGTGTTCATTCCTCTGTTTGTTTAATTATTTATTTTTAACCTTGAGTCTGTAAAACTGACTTGTCAGGTTATACTGCAGAATCACCTTATTAATTAAAGGGAATTTTTTATAGCACAAATATTTATGTTTCAGGTATAATTGACAGCACTGTCTCAGATCAGCGTCAGGTTGTAGCTGTAACGGGTGATGGTACAAATGATGGTCCAGCACTAAAGAAAGCTGACGTTGGATTTGCAATGGTAGGAACTTATCTACTCAAGTGTAATTTACTGGCTGGGTTTTTTGTTTGTTTGTTTTACTAAGTTGCTATTGATTTTAGACATTGTCCCTTAAGATTAGTTTGAGGAATAATGTATAAGATTAAATTGATTTATGTCTAGTTAGTTTATGCATTTATTTGATTCACTGAAATCTGCGGTAGAAGATGACTTCTTTTGAATAGTTATAATAAGATCATACATTTACCCATATTCTGTAAAATATATGTCTGTTATTTCATCTGAACCTTGCAACAATCCTTTTAAGAGACAGAACAGTTATATGTATTAAAGTTAAAAAAATAATTGAGAATCTTCCACTCAACTGAAAATGTCTCTTAAGAGTAACTGAATGTCATCATTTTGTATTTAATAGGTGGAATCTTTTCTGATTGAAAAAATATACTTTTTCCCCAAAAGTTCTCAACTTACATTTGATGTTTTAAATCAAATTTAAAATTAAAGCATTTCATTATTATTTTCTTATACGGTAGTCATAGTACTGATGAAGCATTTACTATAAAAGTGATATTATGAAATTCATATGCTACATAAGTGTTTAATAATTGAATTTAGATTTTTATATCTTTGATTCTATTCCAATTTTTCAGTGTTGGAATAAATCTTCAGTGCCACAGAAAATTTAATTTTAATTTAGTTTTATTTTATTTTTGGAAAATACAGGTCTATAATTGTAATTCTCAAATTCAAAAATCTGAAAGCCAGAATTTCTTTCCTAGATTTGCAGCTGACTTATTTGATTGCAAAACTTATCCTGAACTGATGTAAGGATGTTATTTGTCCCACTTAATATAAACATTCATAGCCATCATAGAGATATTAATGTGGTTTTATGGGGTGCTAACCTCCTCTGGGAGCATTTGTGATAGAAGTTATGTGCCTCATCTTTCTAAAATATGAGAAGCTGAATTCTGAAACAGTCTGGCCCCAGAAGTTCCAGATAGGAGAATATTTTTGCATACCAAAGTTTATTTGCATAGTTTGTCCTGGTATTTTGCTGCTGAAATAGGGGGTTAGCAAAACCACCACCCTGGGGGCAGCCCTTCAACAGGAGTGAGCGATATGGAAAAAGGAAATTACATAGATAAGGTGCTCTCAACCCTTGGCTGTGAACCCAAAGATCCCCACCCTACCCTATCCCAAACTTTATTATGTTTGGGAGCACATTGATATGAACTTCTGAAGACTCGTACAGACTAGCTGAAGGGTAAGGACTATTTAAGTGTTGTTCCTTTGGCTGTAGGCAAACAGGATCACTCACTGCTGCTCTTGAGCATTTAGCAGGATTCTTAAGTCTAGATAGCTGACTGGGCAGGCATTTTATAATGCATTTTAAAATTTAAAAAACTTCCTAAAATTTAAGTGTTTAATGCAGATGCTAAAGGCTTTAAATATATACAGGGTAAATACAGTAATGTAAACAAAAACACAGTACAGCAGCTGCTTTGTTTGTTTGATTTTTAAGCCCTGAAGGTTTTAGGCCTATTGTGCCACATTTTTTAATGGTTGCACATCAAAAAATCTAAATTTGTTTTTTAGATGTGGAGAAACAATAATTGCTTAGTGACTTGGATTTAAAAACAGTCTTGCTCAAGCTTGAATTTACTTTGATTGTGTATCTGTTCAGTTCTTCAATTTTATATTTTAAAATCGAAAGGCAAAATTATTTGTCTTGGGCTTTTATTAGATACAAACTGTTATTGATTAGTTCTTTCTAAACTTATTTTTCGGGCAGAAACAGCATTTTAGAACCCTATCTATCTTTCTGTTCTCTCTGTAGATAGATAAATGTAAAGATAGGTGTATATGTGAGTATATATGTATACACGCACTGGACATATATACACTATATATTTAGCAAATTCAACATTAAAATAAAATTTACAACAGATTTACAGAAGGACTTTAATGTGAGTACATTATTAACCTTGCAAAGAAGTCTGGCATTTTCCTTTATTTACTCATTTCTCTTGGAATTCCTTTAGATAGCAAGCCTCCATGGTACATTTAAAATAAATATAGTTGCATTATTTTTTTACTATATAGTAACCGCCCCCATCCGTGGTTTTGTTTCCTGTGGTTTCAGTTACCTAAGGTCAACCACGGTTCTAAAATATTAAAAGGAGAATTCCAGAAATAAACAATTCATAGTTTTAAATTGTATGCTGTTCTAGGTAGTATATTGAAATCTTGCACTGGCATGCCCCATCCAGTCTAGAATATGAGTCATCCCTTTGTCCAGGGTACCCACAGTGTATGCGCTATCCACCCATCAGTCTCTTGGTAGCCATCTAAATTACCATCTCCACTGTCATGGTATTGCAGTGCTTGTGTTCAAATAACCCTTATTTTATTTAATAATATCCCCAAAGTGTAAGAGTAGTGATGCTGGCAATACAGATATGGCAAAGAGGAGCTGTGAAGTCCTTCCTTTATGTAAGTGAAAAGATAGAAGTTCTTGACTTACTAAAGAAAAATATTGTATGCTGAGGTTGCCATATCATTTACCTCACTTTATCTCATCACATAGGCATTGTATCATCTCATATCATAAGAAGGGTGAATATAGTAAAATAAGATATTTTGAGAGTGAGCATATTCACATAACTTCTATTAAAGTATATTCTTATAATTTCTATTTTATTAGATGTTTGTTTGTTTGTTTGTTTGTTTTAACGCCTACAGTACCTGGTATTCCTAGATGGTCTCCCATCCAAGTATTAATCAGGCCTGACCCTGTTTTGCTTCCGAGATGAGACGAGATCAGGCATGTTCAGGGTGGCATGGCCATAGACTGTTAGATATTCTTAATTTTTTACTGGGCCTAATTTATAAATTAAACTTTGTCGTAGGTCTGTATGTATAGGAAATGGCACTATCTGCAATTTCAGGCTTTCACTGGGGTTTGAAACATGCCCCACAGATAAGGGGGGACTACTGTATTACACTGTTCTTACCAAAAAAATTTAGTTAACCACCTGTACAGATATTTCTGTCATCAGAGACTGAAGGCCATGATGTATTTCTATAACCAAATACATCTATGATAATAAAATTTTCCCCAAGGTAATTAAAATATTCTTCTTAAAGTTTGGATTAATAAAGGATTTACTTGTTTAATCTCTAAACATTAAGAAGCAATTTTCAGTATTCCAGTCCAGAAACATTAGAAGTGAGTCGTTGCTGCCTTCTAAAGGTTTAGCACACAAGGAAATAGATGAAAAGCATAGTGGCAGCCAGTGAAAGAGTAAATACAACACCATACTGAGTGCCTCAAGGGAGAAGTTATGGATTCTGCCAATGGCAACTGCGAAAGGTTTTCTGAAAGAAATGCTGTTTGAGCTGAGGGAGGGAGAAGAGCATGCAGAAAATTACAGCCAAGAAACCTTTAGTGAATTGCAGGTACAGGTATGTGCTGCTTAACGGGGATACATTCTGAGACGTGTCGTTAGGCCATTTTGTCATTGTACAAACATCATAGAGTACACTGACACAAACCTAAATCGTATAGCCTACTTTGCACCTAGAAGTCCTTAATAATGGCCCATTATTAAATAAAATAAGGGTTACCTTAACACAAGCACTGCGATACCATGATCTGGTAACTCACACGGCTACTAATATAGCCTGTTGCTCCTAGGCTACAAGCCTATACAGCATGTTACTGTACAAAACAACTTGAGATTAAATCAAGGACAATGGAAAATGATGCAGTCAAGATGCAGTAAACAAGATGTATGAGGCTGTTGCCGGCATAACAGCATACATAGTGTGATACAGCATACTTCTTTTTTAATGAGCATACTAAAATAACGATAAAAAGTCTAGTATAGTAAATACATAAACCAGTAGCATAGTCATTTGTTATCATTATCAAGTATTAATGGCCTGTACATAATTCTATGTGTTATAATTTTACGTAACTGAGTACGGGTTTACACCAGCATCACCACAAACACATGAGTAGTAATGCATGCACTATAATGTTACAACAATACAGCATCACTAGGCAATAGGAATTTTTCAACCCCATTAATAATCTTATTGGGACCACCATCATATATTCAGTCCTTCCTTGACTAAAACATCTTTATACAGCTTATGACTATAGTTTTAACATAAATAGAAGCGGGTGTGGTGTTGGTGGGTAAAGGGATGTGAAACTGGAAGGGTTGACAGGGGCCACCTGATAAGGGCCTAGAATACCAAGGTAAGTAATTTATTTTACCAGTAGATAAGCACTTCCCAAGCTGACTTCTGATAGAGTAAAATAAGTTTGAAGACGTTGCTTGTTAGCATACAGCTCCGGAGAAGCTCATAAAAAAGCTATTTACCTTTTTTTGATGGAAAGTTTCTTACGCTTGTTTGATTATGGAACTAGTTTTTCTTTGGACACAAGTTAACATTTTAAAGTTACTTTTTAAATTTTGGAGGATTTTTTTTTTAGTTTATTTTTCAATTATAGTTGACGTACAATATTATATTATTTTCAGGTGTACAGCAGTTATTAGACATTTATATACCTTACAACGTAGTCCCGCTGATCTAGTACCCATCTCACACCATACATAGTTATTACAATGTTATCGACTATATTTCCTATGTTATAATTTACATCCATCCCCATGACTATTTTAATAACTGGAAATTTTGAAGGATTTTGAACAGTGGAGTGATAAGATTTGCATTTGTAAAAGACAGGAGAATAATTAGAGGCAGAGAAACCTATTGGGCTTAGATGTGTTAAATACATTGCACATTAAAAGTAAAATATTCAGATTAGGAGCTAGAGACTAAAATTATAGATTAAAATTCTTCCTTAATGGAATATTTCAAGATAAGTTTGATTTGAACCTTGTTTTTGTGTTTATTAAAACAATATATGCATAGCATTTAAAAAGTTAAATAGTTCTATAAGACTTAATATCTAAGTCCCCTACTACATATCATTTCTTCCAACTCATTTTTTGACTAAAGGAAACCAACTATTTTAGCTGTTTGCCTCCGTATATCTAAATGATTATAGTGCTTTTTTTTTTTTAAATATAAGCATTTGCTGTTGACTTTTTATTAAGGACAATAAGGATTTAGCACTTCACATGCACATATACACAGGCGCACACACACTGTTTTCACCCCTGTATGCTTTCATGCATACTATCTATCCTATCATTCCTCCATCAGCATTTTATCATAATTTTGGATACCTCAATAAATAATCCTTATCAGGATTGTCAGTGCTGTTCCAGGCCGAGCCATGTGATCTGTAATTAATTTTATTTCCTTGCACAACTTTTTGTATTCCCTGTAGGTTGTCTTTTTCATTCACTTTCTTTTAAGTTTATTTATTTATTTTTGCTTAGTTTTTCTATATACTTAACAATAATTCATCACCAAATTCTCCTTTCATTGCATCAGAGACATCTGGCACTTTTACCAGTTTCACCTTCTTAGATATACCTACCTATCCCAGATCCTCTGACATGCTTTAATCTGAACCGTTTGCTAGGCCTGCTACACAGCTGGCTTGTTTTTCCCATTCCTGAGGATTTCCTTTACCTCTATCTTATATTGGGTCTTGTATTTCCTGGATTTGATGCCATTGCCTTTTTGTGTTTACTCCCTCATGTAGTAGGGCTATCTCCTCCAGTAGTTTCCTGAGAAAAAGGATTATGAGAGTTAAACTTTTCAATAACTTTTATAACCGAAATCTCCATTCTCTTGTCACTCTTGATTCTTAATCTGACTTGGTGTAAAAATCTAGCCTGAAAATCATTTTCATTTAGAATTCTGAATTTGTTCCTCTGCTGTTGTTTACATACCATTTTGAATTTTGAACCTCTTGGTTTTGTTTTGTTTTTTTCCTTTTTCCTTTCTAGGAGTATATACGTATTTGTTTTTAGTCCTCTGAATGCCATGATGATTTGTCTTAGAACAGCTTTTTACTATGAAAACTCATTTTCTTCAATTTTGTGAAATTTTCCTATACTAGTCCCATTTCCTCTCCACTGTTTCTTCTTTGTGAAATATCCCCCCTGATTTTGAACTTCTTGAACTTAAATTATCTTGTTTCTTTTTTCCTGTTTACCATACCTTTGTCATCTTGCTTTATTTTCAGGGCCATTTCCTCAACTCCTGTTGTTTTTCATTTCTCTGAGTCATATATTTAATTTCCAAGAGTTGTTTTTGGTTCTCTTGAGTTTTTGTTCTTATTTTAATATCCTGTTCTTATTTCATGGATGTACTTTTTACCTTTCTAAAGGTTTGATTTTTTTTTTTTTTTAAATGAGCTTTTGTCTCTGCAGAGTCTGTCTTCATTTTCCTTTTGGTTTAGTCTGTCTTTCAGGTTAGTGCTTTTCTCAGATGTCAGGTGATTCTTCATATTCTCTGCCTATTTGCTGATATGGAGCTGAAAAGCTAAAAAGCCTTGGGCCTATAGGTGGGGTTTGTCAACCAGAAGCTTCTCAGTAAAGTGATCTGCCTTGGCTGTGATACCTTGAATTGTAATATTTTTAGGTATTTCTCCTAAAAGATCAGATTTCCCAGAAAAGGACCTTTAATCTGCTGCCTAGAGAACAGTCCTCAATACTGGTATTCTGGGAAACAAGTAGGAAGAGAAAGAAAGGTCTCAACATTCATTAAACAGAGTTAACTAAACCTCTTTTTTTTTCCAATATAACACCCTTATACTCTGAGCAGTGCTCATATACCCTTCAATCTAGACATTCTCTGTCATACTCCCTCTAGTAAAATAGAAGGCAGTGTTCTGCCATGTCAGAGGGAGTGGGAGATTGCCTGGTTGAATGGATTTGAGAAGTTGCTCTGAGGATCTAAGCTGCCTTTTTGTTTTGTTATTACATATAACACACACAGAAGAGTGCCCGAGTAATAAGTACACAACAGAATGGATTATCACAAGCAAACAGACCTGTTCTATGTCAGATAAGAAATAGAATATTATCTACACCCCAGATGCCTGAGTCACCCTTCCTTCTAATTACTGCCCTGACTGCAAAGATAACCAGTATTCTGAAGATTACTTTTGTGTTTCATTCAGTTTTATTAATCCATAACTTATTAATCTATCTCATTCTACTGTTGACAGACATTGATGTTCTTAGTTTGGACCATCTAAGTACTTTTTCAGTGTCGTTGGTAGACTTTTGAGAAATCCTCCTGTTTTTATTCACACCTTCACCCCTACAGCCAGTGCTACACGGCACTGCCAAGTCCTGAGCCTTACATACATGAGTTCTGTAGTGCAAAAAAAGGCTACTTCTCCACTTTCCTTACTGTTGGGTTAGGATTCTGTTTCCTAGGGTTCGCCTTACTATTTTATTATCTACATTCCAGCCTTTTAAAATTTTCTTGCTGTGTCTCCTTTCCCACTAACTCTGTCTTTGAGTTTTCATTTTTTAATATATCTTTTTGTGTGCCTTTTGGAAGGAACTGGGGTAATGCCTTTGTCCAGTCCTCTTTTTTTTTTTTTTTTTTTAAACCTAATTTGAACTTTACTGTCAGTGCCTTAATCTTTTATGTTTGATTTCTCCTAAAGTTGAATGTTTTTCAAAAAGACAATATCTTAGGATAACTATATTACCTTCTTTATAGTCAATTTAAGTCAATTTTTAAGTATATTGGTAAATTTTTTGCTTATTACTTGATACTATCTGAATATTTAAAAGTTATATTTTAAACTTTTAGTCTAATTCACAGAATTTTTTTAATAGGGCATCGCTGGAACTGACGTAGCTAAAGAAGCATCCGATATCATTCTCACAGATGACAACTTTACAAGCATTGTTAAAGCAGTTATGTGGGGACGTAATGTCTATGACAGCATCTCAAAATTCCTTCAGTTCCAGCTTACCGTTAATGTAGTAGCAGTGATTGTTGCTTTCACGGGCGCCTGTATTACTCAAGTAGGTTGACAGTTTGTTCATTAAAACTTGTTGATTTTAAAGCAAATGTGTGTATAATATGTCTTTCTAAAATACTTAAATATTTAAGTAAGCTGAAGCTTAATATTTTAGGTTAACTAATATAAAAATACAATTCTGTCCTATTTTTTAAGTTTTTAAATACAAAAGGCTTCCTGAGAAGTACTGAGTCCCTGAATAGTTGTGAATGTCTATTAGGAAACCTGTCTTTTCTAGGATTCACCGCTTAAGGCTGTGCAGATGCTGTGGGTAAACCTCATAATGGATACACTCGCTTCCCTGGCTCTGGCAACCGAACCCCCCACTGAATCTCTCTTGCTTCGGAAACCTTATGGTAGAAATAAGCCTCTCATCTCGCGCACCATGATGAAGAATATTTTGGGTCATGCATTCTATCAACTTGTAGTAGTCTTTACACTCTTGTTTGCTGGTAAGAATTCAATGCCTGATAAAGCTTCAGTTGTTTCTGTTCCAAGTTAATGTCTCCGATATTTTAACGATACAGATTTTTCAAGAACATAAGTTGTTTCTTTCTAACTCCTTGTTTACCTTTAATTTCTCCTCTTTGTCAGTGGATACTTAGTAAATTTTGGGAAGCAGTGTGATAAATGGGGGCTGGGAGTAGTAAAAAGAAGCCTAATTTCTTGTCCTGATTTGATATGTGGTCTTAAGCATGTCACCATACTTTTGAGGACTTCAGTTTCCTCATCTGTAAAACGAGAGAAAATTAGGTCATCTTAGGTCCTCGCCAACTCTTTGTCCGCTATCATTTGGAATCAAATAAAGGTCTGGCTAGGTTTTGTTACTGCATACCTCCTTGAAGATGTTAAATTATTTTGTGCGATAATTACAAAATAGTAATTTCTCATTTTTTCAGGAGAAAAGTTTTTTGATATTGATAGTGGAAGAAACGCTCCTTTGCATGCTCCTCCTTCGGAACATTACACTATTGTTTTTAATACCTTTGTGCTGATGCAACTTTTCAACGAAATAAATGCCCGGAAAATTCATGGTGAAAGAAATGTGTTTGAAGGAATCTTTAATAATGCCATCTTCTGCACAATTGTTTTAGGCACTTTTGTGGTGCAGGTGGGTAATTGGAAAAGATTGTTTCAAATTTGATTATTATGTCAAATTATTATTTCTCCCATTATTATTATGGGAGATATTCGGTAAACAGGTGGCTTGTTCCAGAGATTACTTGACTGCAATGTGTGAGGCTTCCATGTATTTATTGCCTTGATGACATTTTTAAAAGTTTTAAATATCATAACTCAAGTGAAAATTTGCCCTATTCTGAAATTCATGTGAGAATATGTTAAGCTAACACTACTTTAATTGCAGTACAGGTTCTGAAGTTGTGATACTTCACACTCGGTCTGATTCTGATGGTTTCATTCTACCTTATTGTTATTAAAACTTATCATTTTGATATTTAAGGTAAATCTTACAGTTTGCCACTTTCTAGGGTAGCTAGAGTGATCTCTTAATTTCTTCTTGCAATTAATAGCAGTTGTATTTCTACAGTTGAGTTTATTAAATAATAGAAGGTTTTGAAATGTACATTTAAATTCCATGCGATTCTGAATGGCTGCATCCTGAGTTGGTACATGTCTGTTTTGTAATATTATAATATTTTGTAATAAAACAAGGCAGAAAAGGGAATGGAGAATGGAGTGTGAGGGGTGGGTTTGGGAATGAGTAGGAAGGACTGAAAATCTTCCCATCTTCCCATTATAGAGGTCATTCTAAGAACAAAACTAGGATCATTTTGCATGTGGTGATTTTATTTAACTATGTCTTATACTTATGTTTTTATATTATCTTGGATTCTGTGATCCTCTTCTGTGCAAATGATTCTATAATAGAATCTGGAATCAGAACAGGTAAATGAATGCTATAATCACACCAGGGAGTCAGTAAACAAAATAAAATTTTAAAGTAAAAAGTGAGCTTTTTCAGCAGTGAATTGGTGGTGGTGCTTGTTTCAAAATGAAGATCTAAGAATTTTAAACATTTAATCAGTCTATACCTGGTGCACTGTGGATACCGAAACTCAAAACCATAGACTTAATTATTTCTGTAAAAATGATTTCTCTTTTAGCTTTCAGTTTCTATAAATTTCAGGAGAAATGTTGCTTACTTGCTATATAGTTTCTGAAAGTATTTTTTTCAGATTTTATAAAAATCATTGTTGATGACATGCTAAAATGTTAGCTTTTACTTTGTACAAAATTAGCTTTGTTTTTAGTATATGGGGATTGCAAAATTTTAACTACCTATCTCTGTATCAGGCAAATCTGGTAACTTAGTTCCCAACAAAGCTTGATACACCTAACATTCTTCAATGCCTTATAAATAAGCCAGTGCAACTCAAAGCATGGTCTGGTCTGTGGACCAGCCACTAGTCCACAGTCACTTTGTTACAAGTGAACAGTGAGACAAGGAGCATGTGCCAGATTGTAAATCAGCAACTTCGCTAAATCACACTGTATGTTTCAGATTAGGGTTTTTCGTTGCTGGGTTTTTGTGGAGTTTTGTTTTTAGTAGTCTTAGCAGCAGCAGTACCGTGCAAACAGGGTATTGGTTTGCACTCCAGTACACGTTCCTTATCTCCTCTTGTCATGGATTAGTACTTTGAATAACACTTATAGAGAGTCAGCTGGGTAGGAAAACATGACCCTTGATTTACACATATCTCATTTTGTTTGTTTCTAAAAACAATCTAGCCAAAGTCTTGATTATAGACCTGAGGTACCTGAAGGGCTTCTTCTTATAAATTATATTAAATTTAACTTCTATCTCTTTTACTTAACTAGCTGATTCTTATTTTACCTTTTTTTTTTTTTTTGACATCATAAAGTACATAATTATTCTTAACTCTTTGTAAATATTTTTAGTTTTTCTACTTTGTAGCAATTAACACAGAATCAGTGTTTTCAAAATGTATTCCATAAAACCCTAGTCTTTTGAGTTGCTCTTACATCCTCAGTAAGTTTAGGAAATTGTCTATTCTACCCACTTCATGGAGGTTCTTCAAACCATATAACATAGTACTTAAGAGTATGAATTTAGGAGTCTTATCAGTCTTGGTGTCAAATCAAGGTGCTGCCTCAGTAGTTGTATGATCTGGACAAGCTCTAATTTCTTCATCTGTGAAATGGGGATGAAAATATTAGGTCACATCAGAAAATTACTGAAGCAGGGAGAGAGACTGCATGTGAAGTTCTGGGCTTAATGCCTGGAAGGAAATACTCAAATGTCAGCTGCTTTTTCTTTTCTTTTTCTAAATTAACAACTCAGTCTTTGGGAGATCTTTCAGTTTAGAAAACTGTTGAACTTTGTTAATCCCCTTCAAAATTTAGAAGACAACAGCTGATTCGAGGTTGCCTTACACACATTAAGGAAATGCTGTGACACACCTAAATACACAATTCTATAGTATCATGTTGATCTAAGCTGTATATTAAAGAATATGGAAACTTAGTTTCTTATTTTTAGAAATAAATTCCACAACTAGTTTTATTTCTTCCTACTCTAAAATGAAAGATTATTTCTTATGAAACTAAATCACCAATGATATTAGTCATGTTTGCTTCCGTGGCATCTTAATATCTTTTTCATATCTTTCATTGTACTAAAAGATAAAGATAAATTTTAAATTAAAAAAAAATTAAAAACACAAATGTTGAACTTTTTTCATGCTTTTTTTTTCTTTTGGTTTAAAAAGAATTATTCCAGTTTGATATATCTGCTAAAATCCAAGCGAGATTGCCAAATTGGTTATAATCAATAGGTTGGACTACTAAAAAAAAAAAAAAATTTTGGAGTCCATCTGTACAAGTGTACAAATTACCTTGACTTTGAAGGACAGTAGAATTGACAGATACCTATCACTTGAATTTGGAATAAAGTATAGCTACAAAGAATGGAATTTAAAAAGCAAAGTTTTAAAATGTTAATATCAAAATGATTTTTTTTAATTTCAATATTTGGCAGCTATTAACTGCCATATGAAAAAGAAGCCTATCAGACTCATAACAGGGTGAATATTGTTATTTAACTGTTAATAGTCTCATTTATCCTGTTTTTAGTTTCTTTAAACAGGGAAGCATTGGCACTGTATTATGAATTTTACTTATGCAGATCATTGGACTTCTCTCTTTATAAGGGAGAACAAATTTATGAGAGTATACCACCTGAGTTAGCACGCATTTCATAGAACTTTGCAGGTTGCTGTTCTTTTACAGTCCATTTATATTTGTCTTAACATTTAATTGTTAATTTGGAATGAATACTGTATAGAAGAAAAAAAGATTAAATATTGTGTCCACTTTTCTATAACATATAGTCTTCCACAAAAGTACTATCTTTTGTGGAAAGGCATAAATTATTTAAAAACTTAAACAGGAGAATGTAGTTACTTGAGATTATATTGGAAATAGTATAAAGTTACCTTATTGATCATGAGAATTTTTTTTTAATTTTTAGTATGCATAATTTAAACATGAAATATACCTGCATTTAAAATTTTGGATGGAGAGATTTTACTTTATTTCACTTGTCTTATTTTTAGCTGTGAATATTTATATATGCCACCATCAGAATAATGGTTGCACACCTTGAGTTTAGGAGGACACAAATTTGGGTAATTTTTGAAGCTCCTGAATTGGAAAATTTAAAAGATTTAAATAAATTTACTCTTGATTATTCTTCCAGATAATAATTGTGCAGTTTGGTGGAAAACCTTTCAGTTGTTCAGAACTATCAATAGAACAGTGGCTGTGGTCAATATTCCTGGGAATGGGAACGTTACTCTGGGGCCAGGTAAAAATATTACTTTTTGTTCAAAACCTTAAGTGACTTTTTTTTTTTTTTTTTTTTACTTTCTAGTACGTATTTTCTCTGACCATTTATGTTACTTGATTCTAAGTTGTTAACCATTCTAAGTCGAAAGGGCATGTAGGGATATAGTTTTTTTTTAACGTAATATTCTAATACCTAACTTGCTGTTAATTATGATTATGTCTATATAAAAAAACACTTTTAGTTTCTTATATAGTTTTTTAACTTGCTTTTTAGAACAAGTTTTAAAACAATATTAAGATAATGCATTCATAACTGGTTAGGATGCTAATGTCTATCTTTGGCTCTTTGACCTATTTCTGCATTTTTAGAATAAATATTTTTACAAAAATATAAAATACTACCTACTTTAGATTTCCTATCATTTTGTTACATAATTTAATCCAAAATGCAGCACAGGAAAAATCTTGAGTTTCAGTTCATGTAGAGAATATTTCCAAAAAAATTATGGTATCTGGAAAAAGGGGCCACAAAGTGACATTTTAGATTATTTGGATTGAATGGCTTTAACAGTGTATATATAAAATAAAATTCCAGAAAAAATGAGATGTACCTCATTTTTATTATAGGCAGCTGACTTGCAAATGCATGTTATTTTTAAAAAATAGGTGGTAATGGTATATGCATTATTCATTTTAAGTCCGTTACCATTTCTTTAAAACTGATAGAGAATCTATATTAACATTTTCATAAAGGAAGGTTAACATATGGTGTATAATTTCTGTGAGCTAATTTATTATCGTTCTACAAGTCAGTCAAACCAAACATGCAGGTTTTTCTTAAACATCTTTATGTGCCTTTTATCTCGCCTTTTTTTAAAATTGTGTTTTCAGGTTCTGAGGTTTCTCTTCTTACTTATTTTGAATACCTCGTTAATAGAGATCTTCTTTTAAGTAGGATTCATGCTTGGTCCACCTTTTTCATTACCATTCTGATTATTTCATTATATTATCTCATGGGCAGAACAGAATCCCACAATCTCCCCCAAAATCTGGCTCATTTCAGGAAAAGGAAATTCAGTACAGCGAACATACCCAACAGGCATCAGTTACCATCTTTGGTTAACATCGTCTATTGAATTCAAGTGCACCATTGTAGAAAGAACACTGATTTTGGTGGTCAGGAGATCTAAGGTCTTAGTCACTCCATAAACAAGTGTGTCTCTGAGCCTGTTTCACCTCTTGAAATGAGATAGTTGAACTGGAAGTTCTCCAAGCAGTTCTCATTCTGACTGTGTGCTTGTTTTTCCCTGATAAGCCCGACTTCCTTAAGGAATGGCTGTTAACATTTATAAGTTAGTACATATTCGTTGGCGTTTTTTGTATCCTTTATGTTTTCTAGGGCATCTGTTCCTATTTGATGTCATTATCAGTCAGTGTTCATCCAGTTTTAAATAGTTGCATTTTACAAAAATGAATACACTTAATAAACAAAGCACTATGTTCAGTTTAACCTTGAAGATTTTTGGAATTTTGGTATGTTGTTTCTCATTGGACTAATGAAATATGAACTTGTTTTACCTCCAATATGACCACCTGCCATTTTCATTTTATTTGAAATAAATATAATATTTATAATTTTATATATAATAAATATAATTAATAATTAAGTAAATATATATATATATCAGCATGGTTTTA
>NW_006443138.1:22039228-22082473 GCF_000325575.1 Pteropus alecto | reverse complement strand
TCAGAGCATGGTTTTATAATTTACTCTCTTGAATGTCCTAAATAGAATACAAAAAATGTAATCTGGCTATTTCCATTCAGGAAAACTTTTTACCTTTCAAACTTAAATCTTCTGTTTAGCTAAAAGCAGAATATTTTTTATTCTGAGGAAGAAAGCCTCTGACAGATAGGATCGCATTGGTTTATTGGTAAAGTTGGTTGGTTTTGCTCATACCTTTTCATACCCTTTGTATTAAAGTTGATTGGTTTAATCGTACTCAATATGATTTATTTCTAAGTTCTTTTCCCTGTGTTGTAGCTAATTTCAACAATTCCAACTAGCCGTTTAAAATTCCTGAAAGAAGCTGGTCATGGAACACAAAAGGAAGAAATACCTGAGGAAGAGTTAGCAGAGGATGTGGAGGAGATTGATCATGCTGAAAGGGAGTTACGACGTGGCCAGATCCTATGGTTTAGAGGTCTGAACAGAATCCAAACACAGGTATGGACCTGGACAGAGGTAGGCGAGATGATGGGAGTGGGAGCCAGCCCAGGGCTTTTGGACCTGGGGAGGAGGTTTGAACACCCTCTTTAACTTCCTTTCTAGCCATCCCAACCCACAAAACTTATTCTTTTGAAAAATAATACTGGTGCCTGGAACGAGTGAAAGTTTTAACTGATCGTGAGAGAATTGTCTATATGCCCCTAAGCTCCTCTTTTCCTAGCTTCCCCCCACCCCCTTCATCACAAAATGCTACTCTTGCCTATTTATCTGCTCTGTAAAAAGTGCCTTTTTCTTTACTTTTTATATGTTGATAGATGGAATGGTCCTTTCTCTTGTTCTCTCTCTCTCTTGCTGAGCAAGCTGTCACAATCTCTGATTCCTTGCAGATGGATGTAGTGAATGCTTTCCAGAGTGGAAGTTCCATTCAGGGGGCTCTAAGGCGGCAACCCTCCATCGCCAGCCAGCATCATGATGTAACAAATATTTCTACCCCTACACATGTAGTGTTTTCCTCTTCTACTGCTTCTACTACTGTGGGGTGTGAGTGTGTGTTCCTAAGTGCATGAAATTAACATTTCCTACTTCACACACCTAACGTTTCTCATTTTCTCCTTAATGTTTAAATTCATTTGTTCAGGCTTTTCATAAAGCTTTCTTTTCGTAAAGTGGATTGAGACCTCAAAGTGTTGTCATTGTTGTTGTTTTATTTCTTAGAGGGATAGATAACAGGTGGAACAATTGCAACCAAAGATTAGATATGAAATCTGTGAGCTTGTCTCTGTGCTAACTCTGACATTTAAGACGGGGAATAAAATTGTAGTTTAGAATTTGTGAAACTACTATAAATTTTTGAGTATATGCCTTTAAACATGTTCATACTGCATGGTGCCCAGAAGCATGTGATTTGAAACTGATAAACAGAACCAAGAAATTGTGTGTTTAAAGCTAAATATGAATTTAGCATTTTGACTTTTATCTTGTTGAGGATGGAGAGTAAGATAGTACCCTTAAGAAAAATTCCCAATATATAGTCAGTTGTTTGCCTTCTTAGCCTAGACTTTGTGGCCTTTTTGGGTTTTTTCCTTTTTCTTTTATTTATTTATTTATTTTTTTGAGGGGGGCGTTGGGGTGGTCTCACTATAAGCTTCAGAGTTCTATAGTATTTATGAGTTTCTTTTTTCATTTATATAATCAGCTTAATTTAAAATTGTAGCCTAGATGAGAAATAGTGTGTTATTTTACATTTTCCAAAGAAGCAGGAAAAATGTACTGTTAATTATTGAATCATTTCATGTCCTACTGTCCCTTAATTGACTAGAATAAAAAATTTTCTTTCAGGTTTTTAGTAAATGGCAAACTCTCCAAAAGCCTTATACCTTTATCATCCTTACTGTGAATTAGGGTCTTGATTTCATGGTGGATTCTCAGTGTACTGGGATAAAAGCCCACCCACGCCTCATACTCACCCACAAAATCAGCTGAGATACCTAAGGCTAATCTTGTATTTGGACAGAGACCTTTGCCATTTGGTCTTCAGCCGTTAAGAACTGGAGGAATCTTGGGAAGCTAGAGAGAGGATAAATTGAGGGAGAAAACAGTGCCATTTTAAGGAGGACTGTTTATTCAATGCCTTGTTGTTCTCTTTGCTTAAGTAGTTTTCATTTATTATTTTTGACAGTATGGTAAAACAGGCAGAACAGAAACTATCTCCCATTTTACAGGCATGAGTACTGACTTGAAGGTTAAATGACTTGTCCGTGGCTAATAAGCAGAGACAGCATGAGCAAAGAGCAGACAGGTACTCTAAGGACAAACTGACCTTGTAATGTTAGACAGGGTGTTAAATTTACGTACTTGGACAGATGGGAATCTTCCTTTTAAAAATCACCCTGGTACTACCTAACCTAAATGAAATTGTATATGTAAATTGTCTAGCCTTATGCCTGGTACAGCTAATGTCAGTTGTATCCCTCCCTCCTTTTATCTATAGATTTCATATTATTCCCTGCCTTTAAGGGGCTTATTCCTCCATCTCTTACTATTAGTGATTATTTAGTTGTGTTCCATAAACACTCTGGAAAACCTACCATGTGCCAAGGCTGTGCTAGAACCTCCAGACCTTCCAGTCTAGTGAAACAAACAAGTAGCTGGGAATTTCAAAAAGGTAACGAAACACAGAATATAATAACAGGATCCTTAATGTGCCCTGAGAAGTTGAATGAAATGACTCCCAAGCTGATTCTTGATAAAATTTGCCAGTTGAGAAAAGTGAGTTTCAGTGACATAGTTTGGTACTAACACAGTAATTAAAATATAAAGTTACGAGGCCAGAACGGAAGGTAAAGATCTGTTTATATCCTATAACAACGATCCAAAAGGAAACTATCCTGAAAGACTCTTCTTGCACTCAAAATTTTAAATTTGAAAAATTTCACACCTGCAGACAAGTTGAAAGATTTAAACACGAATAATGCCCTTTGCCTGGATTTACCGCTTCTTAATATTTTATGACATTTGCTTTATGTATATATTAATGTGTACTTTTTGAGCCATTTGAAAGTGACAGATATCATGACATTGCATAATACGTTAGCTTGTACCTACTTCTTAAGAAGAATAAGTCTCCTGTAGAATCATACTATATTATCACATCCAAGAAATTTAACATCGATGCCATTTTAACTTATATACAATCCATATTCAGATTTCTGCCGTTGTCCCCAAAATGTTTTTTATCAAAAGCTTTTTTGATCCAGGATCCAAGAAAGAATCATCGACAGTTAAGACCTCTTAGTGTCTTTTAACCTGGATCCATTTTTCTCTATTTTTCAGAACATTGATTTTTTTTGAAGAATCAAGGCCAATTGTCTTATAAAGTGTCCTACAGTCTGAATTTTTTTTTATTGTTTTCTCATGATTAGCTTCATGTTAAACTTTTCTGACAAGTTTATCTCCTGGGTGATGTATATTCTATCTATTTTTATTTCAGCAAACTTTTAAATAACTTACTGTTTTTGTTTGGAGGGGTGTCACATGACCTGAGGTATACTATATTTACTTTATCTGTATAATTGTGTTCTGAGCTTTATATTAAATATTAGGTCAATCATTAACTCTGTTTTAAGATATAACTACCCATACCTGCCCAGGTTCTTTTCTGATGGACAACTATACTTGAGACTTGAGTTGCTGGGCTCATGTTTCAAGGGTGATAGAGGTATACTTCAGAATGTCAAGGGCAAATTCCTAGTTGTTGCTTCTTTAAGGTTTGAGATGTTTATTTCTTTATTTTGTATTCTGTGTACTTGGACCATAAGGAGGTTTTGTGGGCTGATGCATATCTTGTTCATGAGGTTATCATTATACATTAACAGTTGCAGTAATTATGTTGCTGCTACTATAAATTTCTATCAGTCTTGCTAGTGAAGCCTTGTCTTAGGTGCTAAGTACAGAACCTCCAGCCAATGTATAGAATTAATTAGTAGTGTTAATATGTGTAATGAAAGGTTCGATTTCCTCACTGTGTTCCTGCCCTGATTTAGAATAGTCTATGGATGTCAAAATTTCTTCGACTGTTTTTTGGAGTGTTTCCTTTGCTAAATGGAAGAAATAATAATCCATTTTGACTTTGTCATATACTAGGCTTGAAACATCTCTGGAGAGAGTATCTTTTTCCCCCTCATTTTTATTAGTCAAATCTTTATTCCTAAGGATCTCTAGAGAAAACATTCTATAGTTTTATTTATTTATAAAGTATATTATTCTAATATCAGTCTTCACCATTAATAAATTATTTTGCTAAATGAATAGTTAACCCTTGTTGGAAAGGAGAAATTGAGAGAAAATTTGGTCTTCTAGGTGTAGGGTCGGCAAACTGTAGCTTATGGGTCAAACCTGGCCTGATGCCTGTTTTTGAAAATAAATTTTTATTGGAACAGAGTCACACTAGTTTAAGTATTGTCCATAGTAGCTTTTGCACTACACTTGCAAAGTTGAGTAGTTGCATCAGAGACCATGTGGAGTGCAAAGCCTGTATTTACTCTCTGGTTCTTTACAGAAAATGTTTGCCAATTTCCACTACTCGTTACACAAGTGGATCTTAACTTTGAGAAAATACGATGTGCAAATACCCAACTTTGGAAAATGACCTAGGATTTTCTTTTTTTGGTGCATGGTATCTTTTGTTTTACCACTGTATTTCTTTAAATTAATGCACATAGTAAAAGTAACAATGAATACAAATTTCAGGAATGGGCAATCTGCAGTAGGAAGGTAAGATATATCAGGTAATGACTAAAATCATCCCATATTTTAGAGCTGCCTTTGTATACCATGTTTTGGGCAATGATACTCAAAAGTTAAGATTGTATTTAGGAAAATGGGTGGGTTAGCAGGGTAAATGATTTTGTTTTCGATTTGTTACTTAAATTTAATGTATTGTTTACCTTGATAATCATGTTCAGTTTCTCAAAATTATTGCATGATAATCACTTTGACTTTTTTTTTGTTTACCATATATGATTCATGCAATGTTTCCCTCTGAATTTACTCTTTAAAATTTTTTCTTGACATAGGAATTATTGGATTTTTCTTAATTTTTAGGAGTTATAATTATGTTGTACATAATAGGTTTTAATAAATATTAACGAAATTATTAAAAGACTTAAATAAACAGGTTTGTATTGTCAAAAAGAGGTAGTTAAGGTTATTTATTTTCCTGCTTAAACAGAATTCTTTGCGGCATTAAAATAGTTTCTTACATACCTAAAGTATTACACACACAGTTGTGCTTTTAGTTACTCAGAATTACTACTGTACTGTGAGAATTTTACATATAGAAGGTAAGAAAGATCAGAGAAAGTGTAAGTTAGCTCAGTGTCATGCTTCAGATTGAGTGCTTTGTTAATGTTCTTTATAAGTAGAAAGTAAAACAAATCTGGTTCAATGACCCCTGATTATTCCAGATTTTATTGCATATATCTTCTGTGAGAACTGTTCTTTGAAATTGTATTGCTTTGGAGCATTTTCGAGCTATCCTATTCCTGTCCAGTCATGTGGCTATAAGTAGTAGAGTCAGAGGAAGACAGCATTAACCTTAATCTTAGGAAGTATTTTATTCTAGTGACGTTAGCTAAAGCTAACATCCACATAATCTCTTTTATTGATTGTCAAAGAACTTGGAATTGGGAGTCCAGAAAACTTTGTTCTCAGACACTTTGGCACTGATGAGGAGTGACATGAGCGGTCAGCCACCCGTCCTCTCAGTTGCTCAGTTTCATCATTTGTAAAGTTGTTAGAATAAAGTAGGTCGAATAACCTTTCAAGCTCTGATGTTTTCATCAGAGTAAATTTTTTCAGAAAGAAAACAGCATTTTAACCAAAATTAAAAAGTTTCGATAAAAAGGAATCTCATCTAATTTTACCTGTCACAAGTGCGTGTGTGTGTGTGTAATTGTGAGTACACACACACTGACTGCCCTCACCTGCTTATTCTTTACACTGCCCTTAGAGCTTCCCCAACTCCCAGATCGCTAACCCCCTGAGCTCTAGATATTTTCACCTGGATGTTCTGCAGCTCCCCAGATTTAACGTGTTCCAAAAATTTATTTCTCCTTTGATTTTTCACTACTCTCCTATCCCCTGGTCAAAACAAAACAGAAAACTTACCTGTCTCTAGCTCTATTAGAAGCATTGTCTGCAACCAAGTCAAACAAGCAACAGTTTCAGGGCATCTTGAGTAGTCTTCATCACCCATCAGGTTTGCTGACTGAGCCTCCAGTTTGTGTTCTCCGTGCCTACTCACCACTGACACCGACAGATATTTTTCCTTTGGGGGAGGGGGCGGGGGGTTATCATTTTGCTTTTTTAAGTGCACAGCCTCTTATTAGGACAGTCGGGATACTTGTTAAGTGTCCACATATATAAAATGTGAATTGTAAGATTTCACAGTAAAAAACAACTACATCAATAATTGTAATGGTGTATTTAGCAAGCCTAGTTTACACACCATATGTAAAACACTTTACATCTTAGTAAACGGGAACAAGAGCAGTACAGGAAATTGGAAATGTATTTGCTGCTAATAGTCTGTCAAATGAAGGAACTAAAGTATAAACACATTAATAGAATTATAAACTGGCATATGATAAAGTAGCACAACAACATAGAGTAGATGCTTGCAGCTCAAAGTGTGGATTATGGACCAGCAGCTTCAGGGGCATTGTTAGAAATGCATAAATCAGAATCTGCATTTTAACAAGATCCCCAGGTGCTTCCTTTGCACATTAAAGTTTGAGAAGCCCTAACTTTGATACTTGAGAGCTGACACTCTTCTGAGTCTGTACGTGTACTAATTGAATCTCCCGTACAACCCTGTAAGGTAGGTACCATTGTTACTACTTATCTTATAGTTGAGGAAATCTGTTTGCCTAAGGTTCCTCAGCTAGTAAGTGGCAGAGCTGGCATTTACACCCAGACATTTTACCAGGTCTTCCTCAGTCATCTGTGCTGTATTCTTCCTCTGTATGAAAGCCTAAGTGAACAAGGGGTAAAGCAGCCTGCAGGCAGGGCTTAGTAAGTAAGTCAGAGAAGACAACTTTGAGGAGAGATGAGGTTCTAATCAGAACTGGGCAAATGTTATTGTAAATAGTAGTTTTCCCTTCTTTTTAAGGTTGGATAATCTTCCGCTGTGTGAATATACCATGTTTTCTTTGTCCATTCATCTGTCAATGAACATTTAATTTGTTCCCTATCTTGGTTATTGTAAGTAATGCTGCAAGGAACATAGGAGTACAAGTATGTCTTCAGGATCCTGATTTTGTGTCTTTAGGTAAATTCTCAGAAGAAGGAATCTAAAATAGTCAAACTCATAGCAGAAAGTAGAATAGTGGATTATTGGGGGTAGGGAGAAATGGGGAGGTCTTGGTCAAGGGGTACAAAATTTCAGTTTTGCAAGACGAGTAAATTCTGGTGATCTAATGTATAACATGATGACTGTACTGTATAATTGAAATTTGCTAAGAGGCTAGAATACTAACTTCTCACCACACATACATGGTAACTGTGAGGTGATGGATATGTTAATTAACTTGACTATAGCAATTATTTTACAATGTATACATAAATCATCAATTTGTACATCTTAAATATATACAATTTTAAGAACGTAGACATAAACTTAATTTTTTAAAAATACATTTAAATGAAAAAATACATTCAAATGTCTCTGAAGAAATTTATTAGTTTCTTTATTATTGTTTTACGAGACGATTTCGGTGACCGCATTTTTTTTATGTGGAATGTCAGTGTCAGCTAATTCTCATAACAGGAGTAAATAATGTCTTCATTACTAAACAGGATTCATTAGAATCAAAGCAAAGGCAAATGCTGTATTTAAATTGATATGTGGTAAATGTTCAACTATTTGGATTTTGTCTTCTTTTTTGAAAGTCTGTATGACACTAGGTTAATGAGACCTAATGTCAGTGTGTGTAGTGAAGTTTTCGAGTCAGTTGCTCAATAACCTCTTTTCATCCATACAGCAGACTTCTGAAGATGGTGACTTGTTGAGCTATATGTTTTGAGGCAAAAATACTAGAAAAGTTTTGTGGTTTTTTTAGCGGGGAATCCTAGAGGAGTTTTTTTCTGTTTTTCTTTTAAATCTTTTTTTTTTTTTTTCAGTGAACTCTAGTACGTAAAGTAATTTAAGTTTTCATCTATTTTAGAGAAAAACACTATTAACACTTTATAGACAAGTGGCATATACTCAAATATTTATAGCTGTTTAATGGCATTTTATAGATATTTATTTGGACTTTGTCTTTATTTTTATTTTTTAATTAAGGAAGTAGTGAGATAGATGTGACTTCATTGTGGCATTCAGCTTATATTTGCTTGGCTTTTTCATAGTCGGTGACACCCTAACTCCTAGCATGATAAATAATAACCCTCTGTGCTTGTTTAACTTATTCGAATTGTTTTCAAAATTACATTTTTTTATTTTAAAAAATCAGCTAAAGCTTGTGTATGGTTAAGTTTTTATTTGTTTGTTGTTTGACTTTGTTTTCTTAGGGAAAAAAATCCTATAAAATGGCTATTAAATTTTTAGCCAGTGACAATGCGATTTTCTTAGTTTTACTTTGAATTCTGTATCTCTTAATTCTTAGAGTATGTGGTTTTGTTGTTCTGTAGTGTCTTACTAAAATATTCATTTTTTTACAGTGTATTGCAAGTTCCACTGCATTACATGCAAATATGATTCACTCATACCTAGCTGTTTGTGGATTCAAACTCATAAATAAACCATCTTTAAGTTAAGCTACTAGTGTACTGACATTTTTCTGTTTTCTGATATTTACAGATTCGAGTGGTGAATGCATTTCGTAGTTCTTTATATGAAGGGTTAGAAAAACCGGAATCAAGAAGTTCGATTCACAACTTTATGACACATCCTGAGTTTAGGATAGAAGATTCAGAGCCTCACATCCCCCTTATTGATGACACTGATGCTGAAGATGATGCTCCTACAAAACGTAACTCCAGTCCTCCACCCTCTCCCAACAAAAATAACAATGCTGTTGACAGCGGGATTTACCTTACAATAGAAATGAACAAGTCTGCTACCTCTTCATCCCCAGGAAGCCCACTACACAGTTTGGAAACATCACTCTGATTGTAAGCTGAATGTTAACACACTAGCTGCATTGTAAAGAAACAAATTGAAACTGGGTCTCTTCACATATTGTGACAGACAAGATAGTATTCTTGTCTTTGGACTTCAACAGAAGACACACTTGTACGAATGTAGATTTATTTTTTTAAAAAAAAAAAAAGCAAAGCTTTCTGCCAGACTGAGGGTGCTTTTTGGGGGGTGGGAGAAATGAACTGACAGATAAACAGTAACTCAGCATAAGTTGACCTGTGGATCATCTGTAGTACCTGAGAGTGGTCCCGAACAGTATATTAGCAGAGCTTTAGTTTATCTCAATCCTTGATGGGAGAGAGGGAGGAGTAAAGCTGGGCAAGCAAAGAGCCCTGGATCATTGAATTGATACTTTAATTTCTGCTGTTGGCTGTTAATAATTTGGATTATTTATGTTTATAAATGATACAGATCTGTTTACAAGGTTTGTAGATACTTTTTTTGTTCCTGTTCATAGATGGGAAGCTTCCTTATAACTGATGCAGAGAAAAATTAGTCCTTCAAATACTGCTGTATTTTCAGGAAAAAAAAAAAAGGGTGTTTCTATTGAAACTGTACTAAATTTTTGCCTACAATTTAACTTGTTAAATATTGTAGATAAATTGCTAATACTAATAGCCAAATAGATAACACTAATGCTTTGTTTAAAAAAAAAAAAACAAAAACAAAACAAAACAAAAAAACATGAGCAGTGGTGTTCTAATGAAGTTATGGCATCTGTCCTAATTAGTTTCTTAAATATATTTACTACTTAATGGTTTTGAAACAACTGTTTAATTTTTAAAATTTTTGAAAACTTGCTAATAACCTTTTGTTCAGAATTTAGTAGATTGTTTAATGCGGGACATCAACTGCATAATGAAAGATGCTTGAAATGCTTTTGTTATTTCAGGCAAATCAAATTAAATCAAACTATCAAACTACAAGAGAACCTTAGTCTTTTTTGTTTTTGTCTAAACCTGTTAGTTCAGTGATGTCTTGGTGAACTGTGAGTGAACTGTATCGCTTTTTCTAATCCTTAGAAACCTTCATACAGCATGAGGGCTGTTGGCATTTTGAAAAGGTTAATAAGTAGAAGCATACATGTTTTCCTTTTGTTTTTGAAACTTGTTTGTAAACATAAATAAATCTGCCCTTTTATTAAATAAATTCACAGCAATTTTTTTTAAAGAAATTTCCGTTTCTTTACTCAATTCTGCATATATGGTGCATCAGTCTGTTCTCTTTCACCACAATTGGAATAAATTTCAAGATGGTAACAGCCCCATGAATTACCACTTTAATTCCTTGGTGATAATCTAATAGAACCAGATTAAGAAAACTATCGCAATTTCACCATTTGACATATTCTTCATAGAATTTAGTTTGTCTAAAATAGTCTCACAGTTTTAAAAAAAATAATGACCACCATTGTCTTTGATACACTTATTTTAATTCTTAAGTGGCCAAATAACAGATTAGTTAAAATGAGATTCTATGAAAAGGTGAAAAGGGTCCTAAAAATATATATTTAGGTATAATAATTAATCATGTGCTAGAATGCCCATTTCTAAGTCAGCTGGATTCTTTAAATCTTTGTTTCTTTCTTTTGTCTACCTTCTCCCCTTTATTGCCTCTGTCTTTACCTTTTAGGAACTGGCATTGTGTTAGGGCCCAGATTTCACCAGATATACAATCCTCAGGCTGACATAAAGTTTACGAGGACTACTACAACATCTGAGAGTGCTGACCCAGCAAAGAAACAGTTAGTTGATGGTGCTTGATATTTTTGGTGGGTAGGGGAAAATCTGTTTTTCTCCATCAATCCTTTGCAGTAATCTTCTGCAAGTCTTAAAAACACATCGGCTCTGTCAGCATTTATAATTGTACATTTATTCATCAGGTATTTATAGCAAACCATACTGTAAAAAGAGGTAGCATGATATGCTGGAAAGCATACTTGGCTAGGAGTCAAGACCTGGTTTCTAGTCTTGGTTTTGCCATTACGTGCTGCATGACCTTGGGAAAATCATTTACCCTAACCAAGGGTGGTGGACTAATCTATCTTGAAGAACCCTTTCAACTCTAAAAATTGACCCTATCAACTGGAGAGCCTACAAGGCATAGGGACTAGAGAAAAGGGAATGTTTTCAGTTTTCTTTTTTATTTTGGTTATGCTTAAATATGAATGTAATTACCAAAAGATTTAGAAGTGCATGTGCTTTGGAGGATTTGTATTGAGCTTTTACAGTATTCATTTTTCAACTCAAGGCAATGGCTTTTTACACCAACTCTAATCCATAAACGGGTCTTCTGACATCCATGAAGTAGTAGCAAGACATGCTTAGTGTGTATTTCTCTCTTTGAGACACTGTAATTTCTACCAGAAATTTCCAGAGCATTATGTAAGTAGAAAAAAATGCAAGCAAGCTGTTAAAGATCTTGGATCCCATTATATAGTATGTATAGCTGAAATCAGCATCTATAATTCAATCACTTTTTCTCTTTTATCCTCTAACCAAAAAATTGTTTAATTTTGCATCCCAAATGTTTTTAATCTTTGTATATTTTTTAAAAATCCTTTCTCCTCATCATTGCCATTTTTGTGGTTGTAAATAGACTTACTTGCACTTTGAAGATGAGTTACTCCTTGTCATCTTACAAATATGTGATATGGTAATTTTCATAACAGATGTCAGTTTCGAACCAAGAAATGGTGATTTGTTTATAAGAAAAAAAAAAAAAAAACTGGCTTCATTTCTGTGAAATTGCTCTTTGAAAATTTCTTTTTACACATGTAAGCCAACTGAGATACCGTGATGGTGTTGATTTCTTTCAATGATGCTTACCATCTATTTTAGCCACTGAGCCTTTTATTATTTGTCTATTTGTAAAGTTTATTTGTCTTAACTCATTTAATAAATATACTGTTTATCTGTTTCTGAATGGGGACTGAACTTTTTGAATATTTAAATTGATCGGGACATCATATTTTAGAATTACTTTTTTCTATTTGAAATTTTTAAAATTTGATGACACTTCTATAATGTACTTGAAATGTTATGGTTGTGTTACAGTGAATCAGTGTTCTAATATGCATGATCTTGCCCCTAGAATGAAAGTGGGTATATTGTCCTTATTCTCCTACCCTGTATCTTCAATACTTACAGCACAATAGATCATTTCTGCAGTCCATGGGAGTGTAATGTTTTTGTTTAAGAAACGTTTAGTTTTTAACATTAACTGTAAGAGCTTATATTTTTTCTTAAATAATGCAAACTTGTCAGTAGCAATTATCTGAACTCTGGTAACAAAATTAATCTAATTGCCTTTAGTTGGTTTTTATAAGCTATTAAATTAGCAACTTTGAAATACTGAGTGAACTTTAAATGATTATGAAAGTACCATATTTATGATGTGAGGGATGTTTTCCATTTTGTCAAATTAGGTTTTACATATATATTACAATTGAATTTTGAATTAAGTTCCCTTTGTAAAATTAACTGAATAAGAAAGGGGAGTTACTATAAGTCTTTGCTTGTTGACATTTTTTCTTATATTTTTAGAGAAAGCCTGGCATATTGCAACTGCCTTCTTTCACTTAACCTGTGCCACCCTTAAGACTGATGCCCAAACCCCATACCAATCTTTATTTTTTCAAATTCCAGTGTTACACTCATTTATAGACCAAAAAGATACTTTTATTGCATAATTATACCATCTAAAATAATCTTTGAAAGATCCTTGAAAGAAATCTTTCTTTTAGAATAAGCATTATAAAAAAATAATGTTTCACGCAGTAAGGAAGTTCTAATTGTATTCTGTACTTAGTGTATGTCGGAAGGAAATTATCCTTATAATGTAATTTACTTTTCCTACAGCTTGTTAGTTTTGTCCTTTAAGTTCTCAATTGAGAGTTTACTTTTATGCTTTTTGTCTTAAGAACTACTTCTTTAACATTTCCTTATTTGTTAGAAAAACACTTCAGCTTACAGATGAATATACTAAATGTAAGCATGTTTAATCTGTATTATCTAAATTCAGTGTCATTACTGAACAATGTAACATTAATGATTCCAAAGTAGAGAATTAGAAGTAAGAAACGTGTATATGTGTTTACACAGTATAGGCTTTGTCACAAATTCCTTAACCAGTCCTGTATCCTAGGAAAACATAGGTCCCAAATCAGTAATACACAAGTCTGGGTATGGGTTCAATGCAGAAGTCTCTAAAGTTCTCTTAATTTAAATCAGAGTTACAAAGATCATACAATTTCCAAATTACTTTTCAGATTGTTAAATATAAGTACTGATACTTAGCTACTAAAAGGAATGTCGTCACAGCATAATATTTGTGGAATACCTACAATATACCAAGCACTTTACATGGATTATGTAAATAACACTGTACAACTGCTGCCACTTTACATATGGGGAAACTGAGGCATAAAGAGTTTAAGTAACTTGTTCTAGGTCACATGGTGAGCTAGGATTCGCTCTTAAGTCAGACCTTATCAAGAGTCCAAGCCAGTGGCTACTGGTCTTTACTGTGGTACTACCATCTTACTGACCTAAGGAGGGCCCAGTGCCTAAAAATCTGTGTTCAACTTCGAAGGCTCCTTTGCTGTTCTTTTCTGATACCAAATGCTTCAGAAATGATCTTAAGAATCTTCATAACCTTCCTGGAGGATAGCTCAAGAGACTGAGGCAAAAAGTATCACTGATTAAGATGTATAATCTAAGCTTTCCTTATAATCAGACCTCGTCTAGCTGAAGAATCAAAGATAAACTCAGTAAAATGGTGATTTAATACCGTACTTGGGTTAGAGAATGTTGTGATTCAGTACTTTTAAGAAAGATATGGTTATTCTAAGTTTCATAGATAATTTAATAGGTCATTGCTTTATATCCTAAAATATTTGGAATGAAAATAAACTTGTCACGTTAATGAGACACTGCATTTTTTGTTCTTAAACTTTGTAAAACTAAAGAATAGGATGTTTTATATATTTCGAAGAATATGTCCTCCAGCAGTATTTTCCTTGATGAAAATTTTTACTGCTTTCATATTTAGCCTAAGGAGCAACTATTGCACACTAGATTTTAACAATTTTTAAAATAAAATTGCAGCCATTATTTCACTACTGTTTTAATGCCATTTTATATTAATGTTTATGAATTGTGAATAGTCGGCCTCCCTTACAGTCTATAAAAATGAGATGCTTGCTGATTTTTATAATCTTTACGGTAACAGTGAAGATAAAATACTTTGAAAAATTTTTTTCTGTGAGGATTCCTTTGAAATTATAAGTATTGTCTACCTTAATGAATAGCTTGAGGATGTATGCAAAAAAATAAGAATAGGATCTCAGGGAGACCTGTGGTATCAGGTTAGAAATTCAAATCGTGATGCTTTTAATTTAGTATTCTAAATCTTTTAACCATAGCCTACTCTTTCAGTTAGCTTCAACCCCTCTGAGAAAGGTAAGTCTGTAGCATCTAAAATCATTAATCTCACTTTCCCACTGCTGTAGACTTAGGATGGATAGTAGGTCTCAACATCTGAAGTATGGTCGCAGAGAGGGTGATTGTAACAATGAAGCCACACCAAGTTTCTGGAGTCTGGGACTCAACTTCTAAGAGCACTACCCGAGTGTCTGCCCACTTTTCCTGCCCCTAAAATTATCTGCCTACTGCTTTCACGTCCTTTCCATCTCCCACTCTCCATTCATTCATTCAGCAAGTACTGGATTTCATACTGTTCTAGATTCAAGAGAACAAAGCAATGTCATTCCCTCTCAAGGAGTTTATGCTCTAGTAGGTGGGAGAGTTGGGCCTATGTCAGGTGGTAGGGGATGATGCTGTGTTACGTAGTGTAGTTAGGGAAGCCATCTCAGATATGATGACATTAAGCAGAGACCTAACGGAAGTGAATGAGCCAGCTGCTTGGTTGTCTGGAAAGGCCTTCCAGTAAATAGTGGTTGGCAAGTTAGGAACAGCAAAGAGGCCATGTAACTGGAGTGGAGTGAACCAGTGAAGGGATTGTAGCTTGGTGACAGACTGGGAGGCTTGGCCTAACCTTAAAGTTACAAGCCTTGGGAAGAACTTTGGCTCTTGATGGAAAGTCAGTGGAGGATTTTGAGCAGAGCAGCAATGTGGTTGGACCTTTAAAAAGATCATTGGATGCTGTATGGAAGTTAGGAAGCTATTGATTTTCAACTCATTCCATTCCGGCTTGGCTTTTTTCTGCTGCTTTTGTACACCTCCCCCAAACCCCTTCTAAAGAGTCTAGTGGACCCCTTACTACTTTTATCTTTTAATTTTATGCTCGTCCTGCTTTTCCAGATAACACAAGGCTGGCATCACTTTTACCATCAACTCAGAAGAACCTACATATTTTCCTCATTTGTTTTAACCAATACGCAGTTTCCCACGTGGGTCATGATAGCCTTTTTTTTTACCCTGTGTTACTCAGCAACATGGTCACAAATAGAAGATGGCCAGTCTTTCTCAGCTGTTCAGTCTCTACGATTATAGTTGGTATCTCCTCCAAACTATCTTTTTCTTGCTTTGTAAAAGCCCTTTAAATCTGTTCATCTTATTTTCTATACCAAATGTGACTGCTTCATTCCTCCATCATCTCCCAGTCTTTTTGTAGCCTAGTAACTTTCATTGACTCCATCCTAACCAAGGCACTCAAGTTGGCTACCTCCTCCTGCTCTGACATTTACCTAGCTGGCTTTGCCTCCTCGGCGTTTCACTATCTTGGTACCTAAACCCAAACCACCTTCAACTTTATACCTGTCCTCAGCTTCAGAGTATGCTCCAACTTGCTGGTGACCAAAGTTCACACTCTTTACCTGGTTTTCCTCACTGATGCTCAAACTGACCTTTAGTTTGTCTCATTCTTTTCTGGGTCATTCCTCGTATTTGAAAATCCTTTACATTTTTGTAAGAGCCAAGATTCAAGGCGTGGTTTGTCTGACTCTAGAACACACCTTTTCCGTTCTACCTGTCAACCAAAACTGTCTGTTGCTTTTCCACTCATTTTAAGGAAGCTCTCTTTGTGTTTTGTTACTGATTTTTTGATCCCAAGGAACAGAATTTTACATCTATCGGTGTTACTCTGTTGTTTTAGTCAACTCACGTCACTTTGACTCCTAATTTTATCATCTAGTTTATACTCGATCCTTCTCGGCTTAATGCTGTCCAAAGATAGCAATTAACTTTTCTTCTATTCTTTTTGGAAACTACTGTTTCACAACAATGCTCAAAGGAAAACAAGACATCTGCCAACAGCCCTTTGCCTTACTTTTCAAAATCACCACCAGGTGATATTAATGCTCATTTAATCCAATCATTCAACCAGTTAGGAATTTCCTAATTAAATATTCTGTCATACACACAAAAGGAGATAATGTCTTGTTGAAATGCTGTCAGCTACACTTACTGTTTTGCTACAGATATTTCTTCCTTGGTTTCAGGTGCTCTTTTGTCATTCTTTTTATTTTCACTGTTATTACTACAGTCTATTCCCTCTTCACGTCAGGCCCTTAACTGTTCTTTCCACATCTCTACCTTCTGTCTTTCTCATCACCAGTCTATCCAACACATAATCCAAAATGTTCCTAAATCACCACTTTGCCCACATCATCCCTACCCACCTCAAACAGATTAGATTTAAAAGAAAAAAGAAAAAAAAGTCTCTTCATTTTCATTTGCTTCTTAACCTTTTGGCCTCATGTTGTTGCCTGCTCCTCTCCACTGCTGCAAACACGTTCTCTGTGTTCCCTCTCTCATAAATTGCTCCCTGAAGCTCTCCATGTTCCTGGCCCTTTTGTACTTTCTACCATTCACAGTGCATGCACCACCTGACCTCTTTCCACCCCCAACACAACAGACATGTAAGGGAAAAGTAGGGAAGAGTGCTTTTTTCTGAGGAAAATCACCCCTCTGAGAGAGGATGCTGAGGTTCAAAGAGTGGATCTCAGGTTTTCGGGAGAGGCAGTACTGTGGCAGAAGAGCATTTGCCTGGGTGTCGTCAGTAGACCTGGGTTCTGGTCCCAGCTCTGCCTTAAACCAACTTTTAATACCTTGAGCAGGATTGTATTATGGTTCCTTCCAATGAACTTGGAACCTGAAGCACTTTAACAATTATTAAGGGCAGTAGGTGGTACTATTGACTCAGTAGCAACAGAAATAATCCTGTGAAGAGCTGTTTAGCTCCCCCAATAAAATGATTTAAACAGAAAACTTCAGAGTTGAAAAGGGCGGTTAAGTCCCAACTGGCTCATAAACACTCAAGGGTTTATGAAGATTACCCTGGAGATTTATGTCATTAAAATCAATAATTTGCTTTCATTTCCTTTTTTTCTCTGGTTTTAGAAACTTTGTGTTTTTAGTCAATGGACATTTTCTCTTTAAAAATAAACCAGCTTGCTTGCCTCTTGCACATCTGTGAGGTAGAGATTAGATGAGTGTGCTAGTAGTGACTCAGTCACTCAATTTTTTACTCTGTTTTCATTTAACTGGCCACCACTGGAGGTTTGGGACTGTTACCTAGTTTTAATTCCTTCTTTTATACCTATTTATATCAGTATTCTTATAACGGACCATGGGATAAATCAGTGTTTTCCAAACTTTGCTACACATTGGAGTCACCTGGGAAGCTTTAAAACATACTAATATATAAATATTGAGTCACTATAATGTACACCAGAAATTAATAAGATTTGTATGCCAAAAGAAAACATACTGGTTCCAGGCTCCCACCAAGAGGCATTGGGGTCTAGGGTATGGCCTGAGTATTGGGACATTTCAAAACAATCTAGATGAATCTAGTATGCAGCCAAAGTTTGGGAACTACTGGGTTAAACAGAGGGAAGCACTGAGAACAACAGTGCTGTGGTGAAGACATTAGTGAATAGAAAATAATAATTTTGTAAATTTGCCCATCAAGATGATGTTCAGAACCAAAGTTCTGTTTACTTGGATAAAATGCTTTTAAAAGATCAGATTGTCTCTAGTACTTTAAAAATCAATATTAAGAAGAAGTATACAGAAGATTATATTAAATTTAGTTTAATTTGCTGTGATTAAAAACTAATCTGAAATATATTTTTGTGGAAATGTGCTTACTAATAAGTTAAAACCTTTATCTCCTTATTTGAAAAACAAATGACCAATTTTAAGATAAGCTAGTTGGTTTTGTTAAAGCGAAATGAAAGGATTTTAAATATCAGGTGACGAAAATTTACTTCTTTTTAAAATTCTAGTGTATATTTACTTACAGATATAATCTTAAAATCTAGCAATATACCATTTCAAAATTTATCCCTAGCATATATATCATGCTTTCTGCATAGTTGAAAATAAACAGCATATACCACTTAGCAGGAAAATGTCATATTTTATGAGTACATTAAAATATATTAAAATATTTATAATACAATATTTAAGAGTTAATTTTTTTAAATAGATTTTATATAAAATCACCTTATCTTGTCCTGGAAAAAATTACTAATTGATCTTTTTTTTTATGTCTAAGAATTTTAAGTTACATTAGTCAACCAAAAAGGTGGGCTTCAACCATCCATGTAATTAATTCCTAAAAGATCCTATAACTACCCAGTCAGTAGTCTGCCCCATACGTGAATATTCCCCGAAATAGTTACAAAGCACACACTAACACTTCTTGAGTCCCTATTCTGGATCACTTGCTTTTCTATGTTGTTACCACAGTAATCATTACAACTCTACCCCCTTTTATAATGAAGTTAAGAAACTTGCCTCTGGCCACACAGTTAGTTAGTGTCATCTGGAATTTAAATCCAGAAGTACTGTTTAACAACCCAGTTCATGACTTTTACGTTATCTAAAGGCAGCTTGCATGCCCCTCACCCTACAAACTCCATCCCCATCTTCTCCATGCTCATCATCTCTAGTTTCTTAGTAGGGAGACCGTATGTCCCAGGTTGCCAGGAACAGTCTTTGTACAGGAGCCCACCATCCCCATGTGACTGTTAAGAGTTCCCCCGTTTCACTCTCAAAAGTGTCCTAAATTGAATAAAAAATATGTTTTCAAGTTGCGTCGTCATCTTTGTCCCTTTCCTCTAATGTGTTTATGTCCCTCTGTGTCTGCAGCCTGACAACTGTTATTTTGAAATTGTGGTATTTGGGATTCCACTGCTCTGACAAGTGAAAAACTGAGAAAAAGCAAGGGGTGGGGGTTGGGGCAAGACGTAGATCCACTTTTTGTCATCTGTACAGATGACAAAGGGACTCCAAAGTATATCCTGCTAATAGGGGTAGCTCTCAGAATTTAGTTTGTAAATCTCAAAGTCTCCTAAAGTTTCTAGCTGAGAAAACAGCTGTAATCTGTTGTGCAATTCTCCAAACTAAGCTATCTGAGAAAAGCCTACCTTCTTCCACTCAAGAAACAGAGGGTGCAGTTCGGGACCTGACCACTGATTCATAAGTGATTGCTTAAATATATTAAAAATCTGGGTAACTGATCTGAGCACCTGTTTAAAGTTCAAAGGAGCCCTGTAGCCATATATATATATATATATATATAGAGAGAGAGAGAGAGAGTAGGAAAAATTGTAATTTGTAAAAATGATGACCACATATGAAAATATGTAAACATAGTTCACGTATTATGCTTCATACAAATAGTTTTGGTTTGGGGATATAGATAGATAGATAGATAGATAGATAGATAGATAGATAGATAGATAGAAGATATAG
The DNA here is from genome assembly GCF_000325575.1 of Pteropus alecto. Lineage (NCBI taxonomy): Eukaryota > Metazoa > Chordata > Mammalia > Chiroptera > Pteropodidae > Pteropus > Pteropus alecto. The sequence continues at coordinate 22,062,562 of NW_006443138.1, read as the reverse complement.
ATATAGATATAGATATAGATATGATAAACCTTGCTTATCAGAGGTATGTAACAAGTGAGACTTCCCTTTGAGGACAGCATCTAATAAAATGACAGATATGCCATCAATGAGTGATTTTAAATGAATGAAATCAAGGTTTTAAATGCTTCTACTTGATTTTAATAGTAACTCAAGTGTTTAACAACAGAGGCTTATTTACATATAGCAAATCTTCATGATAGAATAATATTCAACCATTAAAAATGTTTTTTAAAAAGCAGTTTAAAAATCATACATACTTTTTATAGCTTGCTTTTTTTATTCAGCATAATACTGTAAATGTTTTCATGTCAAGATTTTAGACTCAATTCTGTAAAAAATTAGTTGTGTGACTTAGGACGTATTATTTGGTCTCTATGAGCCTGCCTTCATCCGGTAAAATTGGGATAATGATATATCTACCTACCTCTCAGGGTTATTGTATTGATCAAATGAGATGAAAAATCAGAAAGTCCTAGCACAGAGCACAGTCTGTAAAATGGACTCAGTAAATACTCTGTGGATTATAATAGTAAGAATTTTCACCAAAGGGGTAGTGTTAGCAAATTACTTAATGTGTGCTAACCCCAGTACAATGAGGGAGACAAAGGAGATCAGGTATTGTAAACTGGTAGCTTATGAGCCCTGTTTGACCCACCAAAGTTTTGTTTGGTCAAATGATAATGGCCCATAAGGTGTTGTTTTTTGTTGTGTTTTTTTTTTTCCTAATGTTTTTAATTGAAAGTTATATTTCACTAAAAACACCCAAATTATTGGTATCTAGCAACAATAGACTCTGATTCTCATATGGGAACACAGCTTGGTGCTTTATTTGCCCTCTCTAGTTCCCCACAGTCCCCTCCACTCCCTATGGAATCATACCACTGTCATTTAACAGTACTGGTGACCGTTTATGACTGTTTCTCTCTTAGTAAAGCTAAGAAAAGTGAGCTATTTTTTATTGCTATCGAGTGTGAAATAATGTAAGGATTCACTTTCAAGAAAAATTCTCACTCTGGTCTCTTTCACTCATATATGTTACCTGCCTAACCCCATAGGCATTTGTGTGGAACTCATAGCCTCTCCTAAAATTCCAGAGCTGTAAGGAACCAGCATTTAGATCAGATAAGCATATGTTTTCTTCATTTTATAGATGAGTGAGTTAGGACCCCTGAAGACTGTGACTTGCCCAAGGTTCTAGTTAGAAACAAAGTTGAGGCTGAATTTAGATGTAGTGTGATGTCTCTCTATATTTATTAGGCTTTTAAAGTTTGATTATTTTGTCATAATTTTTAAATAACAGAAATTAGTGTAAACTAATTCTCTTTAAAGTAAACAAACCCTCCAATACCTCTTCCCTCTACAAAATGCATAGGTAATTTATGGCTTCCTAAATGTAGGTTTTTAGCATTTCCTGATAATTTCGAAAAGCTTTTTAGCTTAATAAGCTTTAGTTTTGCTGCAATGCTTGTAGCAAATTCAAAGAGATCATTTAAAGGATATATTTTGCATTACTGATTTTCTTCTTTTCAAGAGTAAAAAGATAGAACTTGCCCATTGAAAGCCCTACAATCATGAAGCATGCATGTGGAAGTAGTTTTATATCGTACATTTATTTTAATATATGAGGAAAAGATTTTGCAGTAGCTCTTGATTACCTGTGGAACTAGAATATGCATGAAATATATATATATATGTATATATATAATACATATATATAATTTATTTTAACTATCAACATCAAGTTTTTTCTCCAAAATATTACTTAATGCAAATAAGAAATGACTGGATCAAGTCATTTCATTTTTGTGTTCTTATTCTTCCCCTTTCCAATTCAAGTTAGAAAGCAGGTAATGTGGGTAATTCATAATTGGCTCTATACTAAATAAATGAAGCATTATTTTTTAAAAATGTAAAGCTGTTTTGAGATTTATTGTGTGACTGAGTTAAACTGAAGATAGAACAAAAGAATTATAGCTAGCAATTTTATGAAGAAAATGGCTTTTTACATTTTTCCTTTTGGAACATTACCCTTTATCATTGGATTAGAAACAGTTTTATATGGGAGATTTTAGATTATATTTGTTATGAAACATTCCGAAATATAGCTTTGGTTTTTATTTCAGATTATAAGAATAATCCATGCTCATTATTAAATAAGGAAAGTATCTAGTGATAAAGAAAACTTCCCTTAACCCCATCGCCCAGACCTAAAATACAGGTGTATATATTTAGACGCTGTTATTCTGTGAGTTAATAGCACTGGTCATGTCTTCAGAACTCTTCACAGTTAGAATTTTAGATATAGGAAAAAAGTTTGTTGGATTTAGAAATAGCCTAATGCAATCCAAATTATAAGGAGAAACAAGGGAAGGAGGGGCGGAAGGAAAGAAAAATCCACATTTATGAAGGTGTAAGCATGGTTCATCAATTTTAGTGACCAGACTGGCCTGCGGGGAGGACAGCAGAGGGTCTTGGTTCGCAATGAGGCTGCCCCTGAGAAGGAAAGAAGTGAAAGTGAATAAAGTTGTGTGATTACAGGCCCCAGCGACTATGTGATAAAGGCTGTCCCCAAAGAAGACTGTAGAATGAAACAGCAATATTACCAGTGGCCCAAGCCACTCTTCTGTAGAACCCTGTAAGTTGAGAGAAGGACATAAACAGGGAAGCTATTTCTCCATCAGTCAGAGAGAGGGAGATCTGAGGCTGATATGGGAACAATTATAATAACGTGGTAAGTGCAATAACAATGCCAAATGGGGTATGTTAGAAGATTAATTCCAACAAGGATGGGAATCCAGGGTTAAAGAATGCTTAACAGAGACATCCCTAGGGCAAGAAATTGGGAGATGGACCGGGCTCTCTTCTCCCAGAGAGGAGACAGTTCATACAGAGAAAACAGCTGGTGAAAAGGAACAGGGGAGACAGTCCTCTCCCTGATCTAAACCTCACCAAGTAAGAAATAGTTCTCCTTAAGATTAACTGAATTATAGATATTTAACATATTAAAAATCTCTCTAGAACAGGCTAGGGGGAAAGGCTTATCTTGATTCTTTGAGATTGTATTGTTTTTAAATATGTAAAGGCATTCAGATGAGAATAATTATTGGATTATTGAAAACTGACAATGAAACATTGGTTTATAAATATGTGTATGTGCTTTCAACATGTTCTGTTCTAGTATTTAAACTTTCCCCTTACAATTGTGATTATGCTATGAATTTGCTAAACTCACCTTCCTCTGGCTTCCATCTAAATCAAAGTAAATCCTGAATCTGAATAATATTTACTGTACTATTTTGTACAAAAAAAAGGGGGGTTATCAAAAAAAATTCTATTCTTTAGTGTATAATATACCTGATAAATATTTCCTCATGGTTTGATTTGGTGATGGAAAGAACAAGAAGGCTTAAAAATAAATATCTTTATACCTTCACTGACAACTGTACAACTTCATGTCAAGATCTAACGTAATTAGAAAAAATAAATTCTGTCTTATGCCAACAGAACTAATTCCATGAAGTCTAAATCATCACTAAACTAAAATAGTTGCATGATTTCTTTGATCCAAGCCTTTTAACTATACAGTACATTTTACTCAGTTCTATGGAATGTGGAGGCAGCATCTGATTTAATATTTTCTATTCAGGCTGTTTACTTTGTAGTCAAACATTCTTCAAAAACATTTTAGTCTCTCCCCACATTTTCCATCCAAGGCTGTCAGTTCCTATTTAGAAAGGTTAATTGAGACCTGGAGTCTCCAAGCCTCTGATACGGAAGCAGTTTTGCTGGCCTTAATAGTTTTCTTTGAATTTGCTGCCAGGTCTGATTCTACATGTAAATATTTGCCTGAGTTGGTTTAAAAAAAAAATTTTCACACGAGTAGGAGAGTGAGGTTACCATAATGTAACTTATGAAATGAGAAAACAAAATTTTATTTCTGTGTACCTCTTTTTGTGTGTATGTGTGTGTGTACCTCTTTTTGCTAATTGACATGTTCCTTTTTCACCTCTCCCAAAAGCAGGGCCTGCCTTGGAATATAGTAGAAATAGCCCACCACAGGTCTGTGAGCTGAAGAAATGGTCTGTGAGCTGAAGCACTTGCTCACTGGTCTGTCCCATTTGCTGTCCAATGGGAATGTAACATGTGCCACATAGGTAGTTTAAAATTTTCTAGTAGCTACATATAAAAAGGAAAAAGAAACAAAAGATGAATTTTAATAGTATATTTTAACCCAACATATCCAAAAATTATCATTTCAACATGCAATCAATAGAATATTTACTAACAAGATACTTTACATTCTTTGTTTAAACTAAGTCTTCAAAATCTGTTTATTTTATACTTGGAGCATATCTCAATTCAGACATTAACTTTTCATTGGAAATAGATTTTCGGTTACTTAGATTTCATAAAATTAACAGCCTAAAAGATAGATTTACAAGTTGTTCTAAATATAGTAAAAATTATTTTCCAATAACTGAACCATGTATTAGTTTTTAAAAATTAATTAAAACAAAAGTATCCCATTCTTAGGTGCACTAGCCCACTCTTCAAGGGCTCAGTAGCCACATGTGGCTGGTGGACATCACAGAATTATAACCTTGCTACATTTTAAAGTGTAGTTCACAAAATGACACCGTCAGCATCACCTGGGATTTTATTAGAAATGCAGAATCTCAGGCCTCATCCTAGACCTACTGATTCAGAATCTATATTTCGACAAGATCACCAGGTGATTCATATGCACGATGTAGTTTGGGAAGCACTGATCTATTTAACACACTAGGAAAACCGGTATTATTGAACTCATTTTACAGATGGGGACGCTGACACTCGGTGAGGTTTAAAATGTGCCTAAAATCAGAGCTAATAAGTGTGGGAGCTGAAAATCAAACTCAAATCCTTCCCACTTTTAATCTCATACTCTTTCTAATATTTACCACTCAAATGGAACATGTACTACTAATGGCATAAAAGTTAATTTTAAATCTTTTCATTTTTCTAAGTTCAGGTATCAAGTCTCTGATTGGTGCTATTATGTTTTCAATACCTAACACTTGCCAAAAGTGGGCCACAGCCCCAGAACCTTCAGTGAAGTATCTAGCTAGATCTTCATAGCTTTGTTTCACTTCGTTGTATTTATTCTTACTTTTACCTTCTATTCATGGCAAATGATACTGATTTTCCATTTACAGGTGTGATACATAAAGTAGATGTATTTAAGTAAGAGACAGTAGTTGTAAGTGTTAGTCCAAATGTGATATAGCTACACGGGGGGAGGAGGCATGGGAATGATGGAGGTGTAGGAAACACTGCCCAGGATGAAGATGCCTCCCCAAGAGGCAGTGCCAGTGGCATTCAAGCCCCAGGGAAGACTACGAAGCACCAACAATACTGAGTACTGTTGTTGCCTGTGCTTCTGCAAAGCACTTAACAATCATCATCATTTTTTTCTTTGCATGTGCTGCAGATATTAATTCCATTTGGCTGGTTGGTTGGTTGTCCAGCATTTCTTACCTTCCAACTCAGAAAACAAAAAGTTCCTCCTTTTGACCTCCTCAATCCAACAGCAAGGGTGTGAGCATAAGGCTGTGGGCTCAGCCACTTGGATGCTTCCATTCCTGGATGAATTACAGAACAAGTGCCGTGAAGAAGCAAGGATACCTTAAAGCTCACCATGTCTGCTGTGGTAGCAGCACAGTGGCTGCACTAACGTCTCATGGTGTGGCAATGATTTTCATAGCAGGATTCAGCAGGGGCAGCAGGAAAGCCCTGACAGGGCTTCGACCTGGTCAGGGGCCCAGCCTCCATTAGCGGCGCTTCATTTTCTAAATGTGGTTGCTCACCAGGTTTCCCATAGTATCATGAGTTACATGGCATCATTCTAAAACAGCTTCTTCCTTCTGTGGTAACGAGGGATGGTTTCTGTCTTTTGCAGATAGAAACCATGAATGTTCGAATGGGGTTATTTAATTGCCATCTAACCCGCCAGACTGCTGAGTCCCGTGAGGGCAGAGTCAGTATCTGCTTGTTCACATGGCATAATGCCTGGGGCCTGACCCATAGTCTCAGACAAGGTTGGTGCTCAGTAGATATTGGACAAATGAATGAACGAGAGTTGAGTACATAGAAGATGCCAGTAAACAATGTCAAAAGTCACGCTTTTACTTTCTCAGAATATGTTCCGCGATTTAAGAGACTCTATGAAAAATCAAACTTCAAAGATAAATTAATAATAATACCTAAATTAAAAGAAAATGACTTCACAAACTGATTCACTCAAGATTCCTTCCCTAGTTTTTCTAGTGTTAAGTTTTGCTTTCTAACTATGAACTATTAGAGTAACTGAAACAGAATAGAGCATAAAGTTAAAAGGTAATTTTTGTGCAGTGAATATGTAATGCTTTCAAAATGAAAGGATATAAATTATTTGAAAAATAGCATATTCAAAGCCACTGGCAACATGACATAGTTCAGCTATGAAGATCACACTTATCTGAAATAGAAAAGTCAATTGAGATTTTTCAGAAATTAGTATGTGGCTAGCTAAATCGCAAAACTGTGCTAAGCAGTTTATCAACATTCTTAAGTGTCAAAACAACCCTGGAGTTACCTACTTTTGTGGCCCTTTTCCAGGTGAGGAAACTGAGCCAAAGCAGAGAAACTAAGTAACTTGCCTGAGGCCAAAGAGCTAACAAGAATCGCATAGCTAAAGAGCTAGGATTTAAACTCCAACCTGACTCCAAAGCTTAAGATTTTAAGCACAATGCTATTCTTGTGACATATCTTTTTAATAAAGACTCTGGCTCCATTTTTGATGTTTGACAGCTGACAGCTTTGAGGTTCCACCCCTCCCCCTTTCTCCTTTTGCTCCACATCTTGACAAGCCAGTACCTTTCCTCTCGCGGTGCCAGTGAGGAAGTTCACCTCATTCCATCCCTACCTCCTAACCCCGCCCCCCCCACACACACAAGCCACTCACCTCATTTTTCTCTCCAGCCATTTTCAGCTCAGCTCTTTCTGTTCTCCCCAGAAAGCCTCAATATATGACTCATAAATCCCTTCAAATTCTCTTGGCGTTCATGTGGCATCATCTAGCTCAATATCCAAACAAACTTTTGGGCAGGGAGTGTTGATCCCACCCTCTGTGGGGCAACCACAAGACAATAGTAAAAGTCAACAGATGCCTTCATTGCTAAAAGTGGGCCACGGCCTCAGAACCTTCAGCAAAGTTGCTAAATCTTCATAGCTTTATTTCACTTCATTGTATTTATTCTTACTTTTACCTTCTATTCAGGACAAATGATGCTGGCTTTCCATTTACAGTTGTGATACATAAAGTAGATGTATTTAAGTAAGAGAGTATTTGTAAGTGTTAGTCCAGATGTGATATGACTACACGGAGGAGGAGGCATGGTTACAATGGAGGTGTGAATGTGAAGCCAGAAGCCTTCAGCGAAGGCTCTTATAAGAAAAAAGACCCTATGAAACCCATTACTTCATTTACTGCACAAAGAACTTCATTTATTGCCTTGTCTAATTTTTGTGAATATGATTGGCAAGGGTGGTATTTCTGTCTTCCTTCCCACTCCAAGCTTATCTCTGTTTTTGCCTAGAAAATTTCCAGCTCAGGGGAGTAAGAATTGATTATTTGATTGGTGTATTCATAAAATTGAATATTGCTAGTGGCAAGTAACCTAGTGTAAAAATTAGCCCTCAAATATAACACCTTTCTGCTCTTTGCCCACTAAAATATTCAATTCAATGATCTTACAAACTTTATGTTTTTCCCCCTTGATGTATCCTCACTACCCTCCCTTCATCAGCTTGAATTCCTTGGTCAGTCACCATAATCACTCCCTTGCTTACACCCTCATCTCCATTATCATGTCTCATTTCATAATACCCTGGTTGAATCCACCCCTGCCTGTTCAGCATCTGCCCTGGAAGTGGCTGGAGAGAACAGAGCCATGCTGACAGACTTCACTTTGAATTTAAGACAACAACTCTTCGGTGGCCCTGTGATGCTTTCAAGAATTCATATCGTATGTCCCTAATCCATTTGCTCCCTCATGCTGTACGGTGCCTGATATACACCTTTGCCTCCTCCCTCAAACCTCTAATGCACCCTCCCACATTCTCATTCTTAGCTGATGACCTTGCTTCCTACTTCGCTGGAAAAATGGAATCAATCAGAAGAAAAATTTAACCGGTCCCCCTTTCCCCAGTACCACATGGATTTGCCAGCATCTGCACCTACACACTCTGCCTTCCTCCCAGGAATTATATGCGCTCCTACTAACACCCTGTGCAACAGAACCCAGGTGCCCTTACCTATGCAAGAAAATTGCTGAAACTGTCAGCCTTTTATTTTTTACTATCTTATTCCTTTGGACATGTAAACTTTCTCTTGAACTCATTTTCCCCTCTAGTTACCACACCATTCTTTTACTCCTTCTTACAGCAAAATTCCTCAAAGAGATGTCTGTACTGTCTCCAATTCCTCTCCTCACAGTCCCTTTAAAAGCACTACACTAAGCCTTTCAGCCCTACGATCCTATCTAAAATTTCCTTGTCAAGACAAATTAATGATCTCCACATTATTTAATCCAATGGTTAGACCCGGGATCCTCATCTTATTGAACTGAGTGACATCATTTGACAAATGATGAGTCTTTCCTCCCTTAAATACTTTCTTCACTTGCTTATGAGACACCACACACTCTTGGTTCTTATTACATTTTATTGGTTGCTCCCTCTTAGTCTCTTTGAATTGTTTCTTCATCTTAAGAAAGGATTAGTTCTTGATTGTCTTCTCTATCTTTACTCACTTCCTTGGTGATCTCATTATGACCTGATATACAAATCTCTATGCGGTCACATCCAAATGTATATTTCTAGCCTAGATTCCTTTCCTGAGCTCCGGATTTGTATGTCCAAGGCTTACTTGACACTTCTATTTTGGTGTCTAATAGACATCTGGATATCAACATTTCCAAAAATAAGCTCCCAATCTTCTCCCCATCCACAGTCATCTCAATTGATGGCAACTTCATCCTCGCATTTTCTCAGGCCTAAACTTGAAATCATCCTTGATTTTCTCCTCTCTTATATCCCATTGCCAGTCCAGCAGGAAAATATGTTGGCTTTAGCTTCAGAAGATGTTCAGAATCCAACCACTCTGTACCACCTTCACTGCTATCACTGTGGTCCAAGCCACAATCACTTCTGTGTAGATTACTGGAATAACATACTGACTGGTTCACCTCCTTCTACCCTCTTCCCCTGAAGTTATTTCTCAACAAAATACCTATCATGATGACTTTAAAATATAAATCAGATCATGTTGTCCACTTTATACCCTGAAATGGCTGCTGACTCAAATTCCTTCAATGTCCTCTAGTCCCTTTATAGCCTATCCTGTCCATCCTCATCTTCTAGGCCTATCCTCATCATTCCTTTTCCATTAACTAAGATGGCCCCTTGGCTGTTTCTTTAAAACACCAGGTATAGTTTCTTTGTAAAGACTTTGCATTAATTGTTACATCTATCTGGAACATTCCTCCCCCAGATAGCTACATGGCTGTATTCCTCACTCCCTCTAGGGCTTTGCTCAAGATATCCTGACTACCTTTGATAGCTTTTCTTTCCCAAATATGGCCATAAAGACATCTCATGCTGAGATTCTTCTTACAACGCCACCTTTTTGCTCCTCCATTAAAACATATAGTCTATGTCCTTCCCCTTTGAACTGAATGGATCTTTGTGACTCTCTAAACCATAAAGAGATATTATGTGACTTGAGACCAGATCATAAAAGGTAATACAATACCATTCTTCAATAAAAGAAACCAGAGCTCTTTGTAGAAATGATTGATTCTATGGTAGGGAAAACACAAGAGAGGTGCTGGAAACATAATACCAGAATGTAAGGAAGTGCTCCCCCAAAACCCTATAGGATGAGGCATGTCAAAGGAACCTAAGAGCCAAATTAAGGGACCCCCTCAATTCCCAAAGCTGGAAAAATTCGAGCAATATAGTAACATAGTGTTGGATTATAACTCAAAGTGTAACATAAGTATACATGAGTCCACACTGACATAAATACATAAATGACGGAGGAGAGAGAAATCTTTCATACAGGAAATTCAAAATAACACGTGTAGATACTACCCCCTTACTTTTGAGTGTGGGTTAGATTAGTGACTTGCTTCTAAAGAACAGAATATGAAAAAGGAAAAATAGCAATTTGACTGTGCAGAAATGTTGCAAACACGACCTTAACCAGGTGGTCGAATTTCCCATCACCAGAGACAGCACATGGACATCACGGGCCTCCAGGTGTGACGTGATGAGGAGGGCACTTCACCTCCGTGGTATTCTTCCCAAGAACTCATTCACTCAGTCTAATCATGGGGAAAAAAAATCAAACATATCCATTTTAATAGACAATTTACAAAAAAACTGACTAGGTTGTTATCCCCCGAAAACTGTCTAGGTCGTGATAAACAAGATTGAGAAGTTGTCATAAACCAGAGAAGGCTGAGGAGACATGACAATAATTTCAGTGTGGAATCTTGGATTGGATCCCAAAGCAGAAAAAAAAATTAATGGAAAAACTAGCAAAATCTTAATAAAGTCTAGTTCGATTAATAGTTATGAACCAATGTTAGTTTCTTAATTTTTACAAATATACCATGAGAAGGAAAGGCAGTAACATGAGGAGAAACTGAAACTGGGTGAGGGATGTACAGAAACTGTGTACTTTCTTTGCAACTTTTCTGCAAATCTAAAATTATTCCAAAATAAAATGTATTTAAAGATAAAAAGGTGATGCAGCTTCCACCTGGCACCTATGTCTATGTCTTACATCCCTGTCCCCATCCACCTCTAGCTTCACCTCCACCTCTATCTCTATCTATTGGGACACTTACTCTTGGATCCCAGATGTCATGCTGTAAGAAATCTAGTGTACATGGAGAAACCTGGTATAGATGCCTCAGCTGACAGTCTCAGCTGCAGTCTTAAATGATGGCCAATATCAACTACCAGACACGTGTGTGAGGAGGCCTCTGAGATGATTCCGGCCCCAGCCACCACCTGAATGAAACTGTGTGAGAGCCTCTGAGTGAGAACCATCTAACCAAGCCTAGTCAACCCTCAAAACTATGAGAGGCAATAGTTATAAGAGACTGTTATTACTTTATGCACTATGTTTAGAGTGTTTTGTTATGCAGCTAACATCATCCTCCTTGCAGGTTAGCTATGCCCTATTCTTTTTCCCACTCCATGTAGCAGGGAGGTGAGCAGACTCAGAAAATGTGGGGGACCCGATTCCCTTTTACAGACACACTTACATGTGCATTTCCAGTAGGAGATGAGAGATCTGATTTCTGCTTCAAGCCTTAACTGCAGGCCAAAGGTGATTTTTACCAGACAGCCTTGGCTTGGGCAAATATCGAGTGGTTGAGCATCTTTAATCAAATGGTCATTCGATTTCCACTCTGCTATTTTTCTTTGTGTACATAGGGTCCTGAGGAGTGAGCTCTGAGACAGTATCGACAGTGTTGGATTCAAGCAAATCCTGGTTGTTGTATAATACACTAAAAGTCCTCACTCTTTACAAATGGAGGAAAATATCTCCCTTGAGTCGTGATACCAGGAATTGCCATGTGTCTCTGAGCAGCAGTTTTGCTTTTGCCTTTTGGACACTGAGAAGCACGTAAAGTAATTCGTTGGCTAGGAATTTTCAAACTGGATTTGCAACTCGCTGCTACCAAATGGACTGCGACTTGTGCACCACATATATCCCCTTTCTCTGACTGCCTCTTTATCTCCTATTGTATAGTAGCCCCACTTAACCTATGTGTGTTTTTTTATAAGCAGCTTTACATTCCTTTTGGAAAGAGGTTATAAGTAAAATAGATATACAAATACATAATAATAAGTGCCTCTCACAGAATTAATGTTCAATAGATGAGTATCCTTGGTCTTTGCCTGATACTTAGCTTTACTGAGAATATTAGATTTTTGTAGCTCTCTCTGTTCTGTACTGATGGATTCCAGTCAATGGAGCTGGGAACAGAATGACCTCTATTGAATCCTCTTTGCTCATTGTTGTCCATTAAGTAAGAGGTGGGCTCCAGCTGGGTTTAGAGGAGGACTGACGCATTTTGACCTGGACCACAGTTTTGAGTACACAACTGTTGTGAGTATGAAGTACTTTTACTTAGTAAAATGCATCTTGGCAATGGGGCATGGGCAGACCTAGTCTAGATCATGTCTCTAGTCACTATGAAGCTTAAAAGAGGAATTTTCATTTGCTGAATTGGTAGACTGAGATCTGTAAATTTCTGTTACTCTGAGTCTTTAGTCTCTCCTAAAACAAATATATCATCAACTTTAACAATTCCACAAAGTAAAAATTCTACATAATGGAAAATTCTTATAATTTTGTCAAGTCGCTTTATGAGAAAAATGAGAAATCTTGCTCAGGCTGTCAGAATAATATAAGACAGCTTGTGAGTTTTTGCCTGAGTTTGCGTGGGCAGGAAATTTATTCTTTGCTTGGTACATCTTTGAGCTACACACAGCTGTGTGAGATCCCAGTTCTTTACAAATCGCTAATAAAGATAATGCCAACATTTGCACTCTTCTCAAAAGTCAACCACTGAAGATTTAAATCAAGATTTCTGGATAGAAAAATCTTAATCTTTTGAGTCATGTTGCTCTGCTTTTAAATTCGCTTCCTAACACTGAAGTGAACTAAAATTAGAATTTGAGATAAGCCAGAAGCAATGAAATAATTTTCTCGTTCATCAAACATGGACTTACTGAGCATCAAATCTATGTGTATGCATTTAGAAATTTTTAAAAATGTGACGGTATGGGTTTGGTCTTCAAGTACAAGGATTCTATTAAGTTTCGGCCAAAGAGGAAGAAGGTAATTAATATTCGTTGAGCCCTTACTATGTGTCAGGCACTCAGCTAGAGTTTATATAACTGTTATAATATAAACCTTATAGATCCCATGTTATACATGAGGATACTGAAGCTACATAACCATGAGAACAAAGTGGAATTTTTAACCTCAGACTAATTGATTCCAAAGCCCATTACATCACACTTACTGGTACAATCTAATTTTCATCTTGACTAGAAAAATTATTTTTTATTTTACTTTTCAAAAATATTCTTGTAAAGATTTTTAATTCACTTGAAATAAATTTTAATTAGTTGAGACCACGAAGAAGATAATTATATATTTCTATGACATAATCATAAGTTAATGTGATATTGGATGTGGGTGTGAGAAGTCAAGTGAAATGAAGTACTGAAATAAAGATATCGGGTCGCCTTTAGGTTATTCCTACTTCCATCTTCTCATACTTCCTTGTTTCTGTCTGTCCGTCCCTCCATCCATCCATCCATCCATCCATCCATCCATCCTATCAGTTGAGTTCTAACTATATTCTAGATACTGGGGTAGGCACTGGAATGAAGAGATGAAAAAAAATAAGGACTTCACTCCCAAAGAATTTTCAGAAGAATGGGTATAATTAATGCAAAAAGTAAGGGATTTAAATAGAATGTACTCTTAGGGATAGAAGTACCAGGGGCAATGGGATGTTGGAAGAAAGTGTGCTCTTAGAGAAGTCAGAAAGTAATGCTTGAGGTTACTCTTGAAAGAGAGATAAGAGATGAACAGAAGACATTCTCTTGGGATAACAAAGGGACAGGATTGGACTAAACTGAACTATTACATCTGTAATAACTTATGCCTGTGATCCACACTGTAGAATGAGGTTAACTGCTTATCTTTTATAATCCTGGCCCATATCCAGATGTCAGCTGGTAATGCCAGCAATTTTATGTCTCTTCCAGGTTCAAGGAAATTTTTACATTCTATCCTTGGGGCACTATTCATTTTAAATGCTAACAGGAACATAGCCAGGAGATAGAAAATCTCTGGTCCTGAAATATGCCAAGATTCTCCCAAATTCACAGGGACACCCACACTACCAAATGTGGTAGTGATGGGGGAAGGAGAGAATTTTGGAGCTGAATTGTCATTCTCAAAAGCTGTGCTTCTTAAGTATGGTCTGAGGCCCACTGGCCCAGAATCCACTGAGGGTGTTCACTAAAAATGAACTGTCTTGGTCCTACATGCCTCTGAGTCAGAATCTTTGAGCAGAGGACCCAGGAATCCTCATTTAAACAAAATCTGTGTGTGAGTCTGATGCTCCAGAACCATCCTTAACCTGTATTGGGCCTAAAACTTCCCTACCACTGGTATGAGAATATAATGAAACTGCTCATTTGCCACTATATAAAAGAGTTTGTTCATAAAAAAAAAAAAAAAAAAAAGGCAAGAAACTCATTATGTACAAAATACTATACTATGTGCTGCGGAGGTTAAACAGACTTATGTGGTATGCCAATGCTCTCAGGGAGTTTGTGCCAGGAAACAGACAACAGGAGAGAGTTAAAAGTATAAGAGATCTATTAGAGGTCATACTTATGAAATATAAAGGAATGAGGGAGCAGGGACAGGCAGGGTGAGCTTTTGAACCACATCTGAGTGTGTGGGTCTGACACCTATGAGAGGAGGAAGAAAGGAGGATTGGGTAGGAAGAGTGTCAGACTGCAGTACAGCTTCGAGACTATCCTAAGAAGCCCAATGGAGAGCTCCAGCTCACAGATTTTCTGAGGAGTGCCAAGTTGAGCAGAGGTGGCCAAGCTCTGGTACTCATGCCATGCTCAGCCATTGGCTGGAAACTACCTGGATCTCAAACATTGTTTCAAACCCCAAAGTTGCTGCAGCTGGAGGCTGTTGCTTGACTGCACTCCTTGTGGCACTTTCCTCTTGAAGAAAGTTCTGACGAATTCACTTGCATGGCTGCCCCAGAAATTGTTCTCTAAATGGAGATTGGAAGGCTTTAATCCTAACTGGTGGAACATTGGGAAGAAAAGACGTGGCAATAGTGAGGAATCAGACATGTGTCCCAGAGCCAGACAGGCCTGGATTGGGATCTCAGCTCTGTCACTTAGTATAAGACCTCAGGTAGGTGACCTAACTCTTGAAAACTGTTTTCTAATTGATCAGAGTGGGATGGTATATTGGTATATATAATAGAACATTTTAGGCTGACTAATGAGAGTATAAACCATATATTTCTTATTCCCTAATAATACATTCATACACACTCACACGCATACACGTGCCCCACAACTGCGCCTCTTCATTTGAATGCAAGTTTTGTTTTTTAACAAAGAAAAGGGACCGAAGAACAAGAAAGGTAAGCATGCAAGTAATGACACATGCCTGTTGTTGATCTGGTCCAGATTGGATTTGTATCCCTTCCGGTTCGCATGGGGAGGGGTGTTGTGTTGATGCCTAGGTTCATGACATGATCTTTACAGAAAACGAAAGCATCTGTAGGCCACACCGGGGTTGATGAAATAAGACTGCTCAAAGTTAGATGACAATACTGGGTCTCTAGTCACCCAGACTCCACCAGGTTGCCTGAAAAACCAGGGGGATCAATAACTGCTGTGACCTTTGTGATACACAAATGTGCCATGATACACAGGTGGAGAGCTCTACCATTAGTTCATAGATCTCATGAGGAAACTTGATGAGCCTCTGGCCACATGAAGAACTGCTTAAAGGGCCCAGCTGACACAGAGGGAGAGGAGACATTCTCCCTATCTCTTCACCAGTCTCAGATGTTTGAGTACCCCCAAGGACCAGAATATTTGGTAGACTCCGCATATGGGATCTTGGATGTAGATATTGTCATTTTCACAGTGTGCAGTGAACATCTGTGAATAAAGAAAAAGAACAGAACAGACTGTGGTGACTGAGGCCAATTGATTGGATTATAAGAAAGTATGAAGCACCCTTTTGGGGACATGTAGAAAAAAATAAGGGACAGTAAGAGAGAAGAAACTTTTAAGCTAAGAAAGATCTGAATCATAAGAAAACTAATTCTCAGAGTAGTTGAGAGGACTAAAGATAAATCATGTGAAGTCTGGCACACACAAACTATTCCATAAGTGGTAACTGGGATTATATGCACTGGGTCTTCTGTTAATTACGTCTCTGCTGTAAGTAACAAAAATTAACTCAAATATGCTGAACTTGACAAAAGAGTGTGTGTGTGTGTGTGTGTGTGTGTGTGTGTGTGTGTGTGTGTAAGTGTGATATTTATTGAAGAAAATAGAGTTATCTCATGGGACCTGAGGACAAGAATTTACCTGGCCCTCATAAGGGACTGGAACCAAGGACTGAAAAACTATTCAGAACTCACTATTCAAAAACGACTTCAGGAAGTGAATTTCTCTACAGCCCAACTTCTGCTTCTCAGTCCACTTAGTAGGCAAAATGGCACATCACAACTCTTGAGTCCACATGGAGAGTTTCTTAATGTAGACTCCCAAAAAAGAATATCTGATGGACCTAATTTAGGTCAGGAGTCTAAACATTTTTTCAGTAAACTTTGCCTGAAGTGTGGGACCTTAGAGCATAAGCATAGAACCCTGGTGCTCCTCCTGGGATCAGGGCAAGCAGATGCCCAGTGCTTCTCTACCTCAGGTCTGACAGATGTCTCAGCAGGGAACAGAGAGTACACTCATCTTAAGATATAAAGACTTCTTACAAAGGTGTGGCAGAGTGTGGAGAATAGAAATAAAGAAGTACCCAAGTCAGACTCTTGCCAACCGTAGACCCAACCAAAAGAGGAGATGAAGTGGTTATCAGAACCCAAAGGCCCAGAGAAGTTGTGAAATTCTTGTGTGACCCCTTCAGGAAGGGAGCCTGGGAAATAAGTTTCTTCACATCATTCATCTCCCTCTCTTGGATCTCTCTCAAGTCACCTCATTAACCAAACCAGAAGGCAAGGAAGCCGTTTGATACTGTGGCCTCTTCTGGCCTGCCTGCCAGGGAGGAGGGCAGGAGGAGAAAGTGAAGAGTATGTCTGGAGGGTAGAGGGGTATATTTAGTACTGACACTTTTCACATTATTCAGTAACAGCAAAGGAAATCACTCCTCTACCCAGTTTTTATTGGCGCTCTTTAGAAAGCAAACCAGCGAGTTTGTAGCATTGTGCCTTTTATATGGGGCCCAACAACCTTAATTCCCACTTCAATCAAAATAGGCTTTCAACCCTTCTACCTACACTGAACTCCCACTCCTTGCCTTCCTTCACCCCTCACTCCACTCACCCATCCAAGACCAAATTCAAATCCCGCCTACTTCCTCAGGCCTTCCAGCTAACAATCTCTTCCTTCTCTGATTTCTTTCAACTTTGTGCACCTTGGCACTGACTCATTTCCTACTTCATGTTGTAGTTTTGTCCAAATTCATGTTCATTCATCTCTGTATTCCTATGTAGACTTGCACAGATCATTGCCTATAGAAGACGCCCAGAAATGTTTGTGAAGTTGTGTTGAAGGAGGTGGTAAGAGAGTTTGGCAAATCTCATTTTTCCTTCTTTTAAAATTGCTTAATGAATTCTTTAAACTTAAAATGGAAATGCACAGTTCAACAAGTTAGAACATTTGTGAGATGATTTCTGTTTACCTCACAATACTGGCATAGTTCAGTCGTTGCCCTTGGGTTACTTTTGAAAAACTTTTTAAATATTTTGGTTGTTTCTGAGAAAGGGTTGGTATTAACTAGCACAGAAATGAATCACTCTTATAAGAGAGAAGAGAGAGAATTTAAATTATTAAATCCCATGCAGATTGGTTCTTGAGATAGTGTTAACTTAAAAATCAAGTCACACAAAATAAAGTCAGAGATGGGTGTGAATATATACATACAATATTGTGTCTTATAATTTTTAACCTTATTCTAAGAATTAGGAAATTCTTGGGGTCTGGAAAACTGCCCAGTGAAATTGCCAAGAGGGACGTTAGAATCAGAAAATAGTTGACCTTTTCCAGTCTCATAATCTCAAGATCACCCTCAAGACTTCTGTCTTTATTCTTAGAGACCCTTCCTTCTCTGAATGTGTAGTTACTATTTAAGGCCACTATTAAAATAGAGGTTGTTAGTCCTTCATTTTCAACCTGCCATCTATCCATCCTGTCACTTCTACTTTGAACATGTTATTGTTGACTCTCTATACTATTCTCTGTTCAGAAATGTGATCGAATGGCACACCATATCTCTCCTATCTGCTTATAAAGCATTGAATTTTCTTGACTCCAGGATTTTTTTTACAAAGTCGTGAGTACTTAATAAGAAAACACAAGTAAAGCAAGTAGGAGTTCAATGATAGAGATAATGAGAAGGATTAAACGAGGTAATGCATACAAAGCAGCAGCCTTGAGAGGTACATGGTAAATACAAAGTAGACATTAGTTCTACAGTTCTATAAATAATGAGAAAAATGGATTCTCTCTCCAAGATTATTTATCTTTGGAGGCCAGACATAAAACTGCTATGGCTTGCAATAAGCACTGAGTGCATTTAACACCTTCTTTCCATACTTCTGGGCAAGACTTGCTTGGTTGTTAAATAAGTAAGTTTGAAAAAGAACAACCTTGGGCTCGGTTAGAGTGTATTCTTTTACATCACTAGAGAACAAGAGTACTCTCCTACATAACCCCACCCAAAACTCCTAGATATTTCTTATTGACAGATTTCATCTCACTCAGGGTTCAAAATTCTTAAATTTTTAAGGTTAAGTTTCTGCTACAGTCCTAAACACTGCCCAGGCAACCCTCCTGAGAGGTAAACAGCGCTTTAATGTTGAATGGAGACAGAGTTTAGCCTGGGAATTACTCCCCTGGCCTTAGTAACCAGTCTTCTTGGAAAAATACCAGATGACTGCTGAAAAAAACCAATCCTCAATTTGTAGATTGTTAGATATTTTGTTTCTTCTCTTTGAATTCTTCGATCTCCCTCAAGTATACCACTGATCTTATCTTCCCTCTTCTCAAGCCCTAAAATCCTGTAGTGAATTATAATAACAGCAATAAATACCACCGATTACACGGTGATAAACTCTTGGCACACCCTGTCCCATTCAGTCTTCGTATTAACTCTATGATGTAGATATTAACATTATTCCTATTTTATAGGTGAACTGCTGAGGTTCAGGGAGGTTAATTTCCCCAAGTCAAATCACTGGTAAATGGTGAAGCCAGAACTTACACCTATTTCTGAATTTAAAACCACTGTTTCTAATTTCTGTGCCTGACAGTACCTGGGACCTTTCTCGCTCTTTCATTCTCACCTATCCAATTTGATGGTCTTTTGGGCTATACTCATTTAAGTATGTTGCTTCTGTCTTTTTAGTCTAGGTTCATTCATATTTAATTCGGTTTAATGTTTTGCTGAGCTCTGTAACAGATACAAAGAATTATACCCTTAATTTTCTTAAAACTTAACTTTCTTTACCTAAATGAGGTAGGTATACATTTAAATAGTAAATCTTGGTCTTCCTCCTCTGCACAAAATTAGGGAACACATTGGCAAAGCACTGGACACAAGACGTTAACTGTTAACTCCCTGAAAAGGTCACTAAAATAACCTATTGGTCAAGCAAAGCCAAGTTTGTTGTTTAGTAGAATAAGGGAGAGCACCGTCTTGACAGAATCTTAGAGGGGGACTTCAAGGATGGATACTTACAAAGTTTGGGTAGTCTGACTTAAGGTAATATTTTCAGTGTGGAGACCTTTTTATGACTGGGCCAAGTTGTGATATTATAGTTTAAGATGGGCGAGCTTAGCAAGACCTGGGGTTTAAAGTGATTCTTGATGAGTAAACAACCTTTTTATACGCTATCTGGTTTTCCATTGCAGTATCTATTCTTCAGATAAAGGAATTTTCAGGATGTTTTTGAAACATATATTTTGCACCTTTATCTTCTTGGGTAAGAACTTCCCAGAATAGAAAGTTACATTAATGTAGCTTTTTCGAGTAGTTGCAAGCAGCTTTTGTTCAATTCTTTATGTCTCTTGTCTGTAAATGGAGATGATTATAGCTCTTATCTCACAGAGTTATTATAAAGTTTATAGAGTTAATGGAGGCAAAGCACTTAGAAGAGTGCCTGGCACACAGAAAGTGCTATGTATGTATTTATTATCATATTCACAATCTAGTACATTTTAATTAGTCTTGCCCTTGCCAGACTGAAGAAAACTTTAAATCTAAATGGATTTTTCAAGAGGATTTTTCTATGATAAAATCATATTTATAATAATAATAGTCATCCGATGGCTCTATGTGACTGATTTTTAAATCATTCTGAATAAACAAAATTCATAAAATTTGCATGTATTGCTCTAGCTTTTATTTTTCCTGAATTCCAGATATATATTTCCTGTCGGAAATGAAACTCAGTTTCTCAAAGTGAAACTTCACATCTGTCCCTTCCAAACATGTTCTCTCAGTCTCCACCTTGGCATTACCGAAATCACTCTAGCATAAGACCAAAGACAAAGTAATCTCTGATTTCTTCCCCATCCTCTCATCGAGGCTATTGTCCAAGTTTCATTCAATATTAACAAATATTATTAGTCAAATGCCTTTTATGTTCCAGGTGTTGTGACCAAAATAGGGAATAAAATGATGAGCAAAACCTGTAAGAAACCTACTTTCACAGAGCAAATAGTCTACTGGCAGAAAAGGACATTAATCCAATGTAAAGTTTCAGTTGCCACGAGTGCTACTGGGGAAGGGGTGACATAAACACAGGTATATCATGAGTATTGAGACTCTTTGCATCTATATTGCTTAATTGAGAACTCAGAGCTACAGCCACCAACACAACATGACTTCATTATTTTGTCTAGTAATTCTTGCCCAGGTTGTTAAGGCTCTGTGCCAGTAAATATGTTTCTTCTTTGTTTTAGGAAATTCTAAGAAGTCAATTCGTCTGAATTTGAGCTGCTCAAATAGTCGATTTCTCAAGACAATATATTGCTTAATTGGTAAACTGCTCACTCATCAAACAATTGTTTACTTATCAAGATTTGCTTCAAGACTTCCAGTCAAAATGGTGGAGTAGGTAAATGTTGTGCTTGCCTCCTCCTATGACCACATCAAAATTACTACTAAATTATAGGACCACCACCCTTGAGAACCACCTGAAGACTAACCAAACAATATCCCTATAACTAAGGATATAAAGAAGAAACCACACTGAGACTGCAGGAGGAGTGGAGACGTGGAAGGTGCTGGTCTCACACCTATGTCTGGCACTCAAAATTTGGGAAGGATATCTCTGCTGCAGAGGTCCCTCCTGAGGAATGAGGACTCCTAGCCTCATACTGGCCTCTCTAGACTGAACCACCAGCGATGGGAATAGTAGTCCCTACCACATTTAGCTGTGAAAATCAGCAGAGATTCCATCCAGGTGAGATAGAGGGCTGCTGGAGTCCCAGGCACGCCTCTTTAAGGGCCTTTACATGAGCTTAACTGCTGACAGACTCACTCTCTGTGAGCTCTAGTGCTGGGGCAGCAGCTCAAAAAGTGCCAGGGACATATGGAGAGGAACTGAATTGTCTGGCTTCAGGGAGAGGGCTGGAGATGCAGATCTGCCGAAGACAGAAGGGCTGGCAGGCACCATTGTTCCTTTACTGAGCCCTCTTCCAACCCAGCTTGCAGGTGCAGGCAGCCACCAAATCTGAGTCTCCATCAAACCCGCCCTACCCTAGTGATTCCCTAAGAACCTGCTCTACCCAACCCACCTACCAGTCCTAACCTCTTTCAGCAGCAGTTTCTCACAAGCCACAAGCCTCAGACCACACTGTGAACTCTCCTAAAATCTCTCAAAGGCCCACAAACTTCAAACAAGTAGAAGCTGGTCTCAGCATGCCCTGTACCTCTTGCTAAGCAGCCCCTAGCACTAGCAGCAGTTGGCCTCAGTTCATAGCATAGCCTCTCCCAGGTGCCTCCAAGTCCAGCATAGGCATCTACCAACTGCAGGTCACTTTGTGCCTCCTATCATGTGGCCCCGGGCTGCACAAAGGCAGTGGCTGGTCTTGCACTATACCGGAGCCCCTCCCCAAGAGGCTCCAGAACCAACACACCCAATGGCCTGCTTTAGACCACACCAGAACACCACAAAAACACACCCAAAGGGTAGATTTGGCAGCTACCAGAGCCCCATTAAAATGAATTTTGCTCCATGCGGTCAGCCCTTGAACAACAGTTTGTCCACTATAGTTATAGTCACTCCTCACAGCCAGTCAGCTTGAGGGTCAATTCCACCCACTGACATGCCAGCAGCAAGCGAGGCTCAGCTACAGCAGGATGGCACACATGACCCACACAAGAGACACCCTTAAGCATCCAGCTCAGTTGACTAAGGAGTCTGCACCACTGGGCCCCACAGGACGCCTACTACATAAGACTACCCTGCTAAGACTGGGAGATGTAACAGATCTACATAATGCATAGAAATAAACACAGAGAGGCAGCCAAAATTAGGAAGCAAAGAAACGTGTCCCAAATGAAAGAACAGGGCAAAACTCCAGAAAAAGAACTATGCAAAATGGAGGCAAGCAATCTACAAGATACAGAGTTCAAATCACTGGTTATAAGAATGTTCAATGAACTTACACAAAGAGATAAAAACCATAAAATGAAACCACTAAGAAATAAAGAATACAATAACTGAAATGAAGAATACATTAGAGGAAGTTGACAGTAGATTACATGAAGCAGAGGACTGAATCAGTGATTTGGAAGATTAAGCAGCATAAACACCAATCAGAACAGCAAAAAGAAAAAAAGAATTTATAAATAGAGGATAGTTTAAGGAACTTCTGGGAGAGCTTTAAGCAAAACAACATTCACATTATAGGGGTACCAGAAGTAGAAGAGAGAGAGCAAGGAATCAAAAATCTATTTGAAAAAATAATGATGCAAAACTTTCCTAACCGGGCAAAGGAAATAGACATACAAGTCCAGGAAGTGCAGAGAGTCCCAAACAAGATGAACTCAAAGAGACCCACACCAAGACACATCATAATTAAAATACCAAAGATTAAAGATAAAGAGAGAATCTTGAAAGTAGCAAGAGAAAAGCAGTTATAGTTACCTACAAGGGAGCTCCCATAGACTGTTGGCTGATTTCTCAACAGGAACTTTGCAGGCCAGAGGGATTTGTACGAAATATTCAAGTGATGAAAATCAAAGATCTTCAACTAAGATTACTCTACCCAGCAAAGCTATCATTTAGAATTGAAGAAGAGATAAAGAGCTTCCCAGACAAGAAAAGCTAAAGGAGTTCATCCACCAAACCAGTATTACAAGAAATGTTAAAGGGAAATCTTGAAGAAGAAGAAGAAGAA
>NW_006443138.1:22001628-22039199 GCF_000325575.1 Pteropus alecto | reverse complement strand
AGAAGAAGAAGAAGAAGAAGAAGAAGAAGAAGGAGGAGGAGGAGGAGGAGGAGAAATGAATAATACAATGGTAATTAATTTAAATGTAAAGAGATTAAATGCTCCAAAGACAAAGGATGAATAAATAAATAAGAAAACAAGACCCTTACATATGCTGCCTACAAGAGACTCACCAGATCGAAAGACACACACAGACTAAAAGTAAAGAAATGGAAATGATATTTCATGTAAATGGAAATGAAGAAAAGCTGGGGTAGCACTACTTACATCATACAAAATAGACTTTAAAACAAAGGCTATAATAAGAAACAAAGAAGGACATTTCATATACAATAGCCAAGATATGGAACAAACCTAAGTGTCCATCAATAGATGATTAAATAAAGATATGGTACACTTATACAATTGAATATTACTCATTCATAAAAAAGAATGAAATCTTACCATTATGCTAAGTGAAATAAGTCAGACAGAGAAAGCCAAATACCATATGATTTCACTTATATGTGGAATCTAAAGAATGAAATAAACAACAGACAAGAGAAACAGACTCATAGACTCATAGAGAACAAACTCATAGAGAAACAGACTCATAGACTCATAGAGAACAAACTGGTAATTTCCAGGTAGGAGAGGGGTTGGCGGGGCTGGGCGAAAAAAGTGAAGGGATAAAGAAGTATAAACTGGCAGTTTCAAAATAGTCGTGAGAATGTAAAATACGGCATAGGAAATTAGTCAATCCTATTGTATTAACTGTGTATGGTGCCAGGTGGGTACTAGACTTGTCAGGGAGATCGCTTCACAAGTTTTGTAAATGTCTAACCATTATGCCATACACCTGAAACTAATATAATATTGAATGACAATTGTAATTGAAAAAAATTTTTTTAAATTTTTAAAAAATTTGCTTCAAGTCTCTTACCTCCTCTAAATTAACCCTCCCTAAATTATTATATAAATTTTTAAGTTTTACATGATCAACAGCTTATGCCAGTGGTCTTTTGGAGAGTCCCATACTTAATAACCATTACAAATTAATAGGTGTTATGAAATCAAAACACAGGGACAAGACTGAATAACAAGGGGACCAATCTAGAATGAGAGTGAGAAAGGAGAACTCAAGGAAGGCCCTGGAGGAAATGATGTTGGAATTGAGAACTTACTACTGAGGAGAAAATAACTAGATAAAGAGTGGAGGAGGCACAGGCTTTGAGTTGGAAGAGAACCGTATTTTTCTAGAATGGAAAAGAGGCTATTCAGCTGAAGCAGAGAGACTACAGAGAAGGATAGGAGGACGCTAAGGCATAGGTAGGGGCCAGCCAGATCATAAGACCTTATTTGATATGTTGAGGATTTGGGCTTTTATCCTTGAAAATAAAGGGAAACCTGTGGACATGGATTCCTTCAACACAGTTCAGCTGATTAGGTCAGGTGTGGCATTAATGGCAGGTTGTGACACCTGATGTTTGACTGGATGAGTGCAGCAACATGCCAATCATGCTGCTATAACAAAAGACAACAAGAGAAAAACAAACAGAAGTTAATTAATATGTTTATCTCTTACATACATGGGAGAAACTCAGGGACAAGTAAATCAAAGAGGTGATTTAGAACAGGGGCTTAAACATCTTCAGCTAAAAGAATAGGGTATGGGGGAGGCAAGTTATGAGAAAGTGACTAGGAAAAGTATGGTAAACAAGAGTAAGGTTTTTTTGTGCAGATTTAAGTAAGTGCCTTCTTTGTGATAAGAGTCTCTTGTGATTTAGTTATCCTTCTCTTCCTGATACAAAGAGGGAGACACCATTACACACGGAGATTTCCTTTATAACTGTAAATTTCCCTACTAAAGGATAACTTTTACTTTATTTTCAGTGCTTCTCCTATGTCTGCTATTTCTCAAAATAATTGGCTCGAAATAATCCTTATGCCAAAGATGCATAATTGGGGGCATATTCTGGCCTCCTACAGTCTTCTTTTGGGGTAGCATGTTCTGTATCCTATAGCATCTAACATTATAGTACTTTTTAATTTGTTTATGTATTTATTGCCTGCCTTCCTGGCAAATAAGAGTTAAGTTTTGTTTACTGCTCTATCTCCAGAGACACATAAATAATTGTTCAACAGACAAATGAATAAATGAATGAATGAATGTGAGAGGTCGATACAGGTAATCATCAGAAGTAGAAATTGCGATAGAAGGAAATGAAGCAAGAAGGCAGCTGACGTACACTTGCTCATGCATTAAAAACTATTCCTTGTGTTCTTGCTCTGTGCCTACTCTGTTTTATGTGCTAAAACAGAGTAATGAAGAAAACAGACAAAATCCCTGTTCTCTGGGGTTTATATTCTACCGTGGGAGAGAGAAAATAAGCAAGATCAATAATTAATTATGTACTGTGTTAGAATGGAAAAGTAGAGCAGAGCGAGGGGACTCTAGAATGCAGGGGAAACAGGGAGTGGTTACAGTTTTAAATGGAGTAATCAGGAGAAACTTTACTGTGACAATCTACAGTGTAGACTGAAGCTGATCATAGAGTGAATCCTGAAGCTGTCTGGGTAAATATTTTTCTAGGCAGAAGGTACAGTCAGTGCAAGGTGCCTAAGGTAAGAGGATGCCTGGAATGCACCAGAAATAGCCAGGAGGCCAGTGTGGCTGCAGCAGAGCAAGATAAAGGAGAAGACCTCAACATGAAGAGGATATAGTCTTTGTTCTGGGTGTCTTCAGCCATTCTAAGGACTTGGTGTGTGATTCTGAGCAATGAGAAGTCACACAGGATTGTAGGTAGTAAAATAACATGATTGTGATTTTGTTTTCAACAATTTAGGAGAGAATTATCACCATTTTTACAAGCAAGAAAACAAGTTCAGAGGACAAAGCTATTTATTCAAAATCACAAAGCAAGTGGCCATACTGTGATTGGAATGCAAGACATCCTACATTCATATTCTTAGTCAACGTACATACTGTATCCCCCAAAGACACATGCAGCATAGGGCACCTCCCATGCTGGAGAGCAACATTCCTTCTGTGTTTGGGACGTAAGGGTGCTCAGCCAACAACAAAGGTATGTGCTGCAGTCTCTCTTTGTGGGTTTGTCCCTCCAGCCTAAAGAGAATCACTGTCTTTGTCCACCCCTCCACCTGCTGTGTAATATAAACAAGTGTCACCAAAACACTACCAGTCCCAGCCCCAAACTCCAGAGGAACCTCTGTCCTCAAATGACATATCCTTGTGAAAGGAATAGCCCCAGCCCCAGCACCCAACTTTCTGTGCCACGTTTGTATCTTGTAGTCTCAGGTATAGGCATTTATGACGCAAGGGCGGCCCATATATTGGCTAGGCTGTGACATAAAACCATGGCCCAGTAAAATTCTGTAACCCATCAGAACTAGAAAATTCTAAAAGATCTACCTGTTGCTCCCAGGAGCAGAGGATGCTATGGGCAGAGAGAGGAAAATAGAGCCAATAACAGAGTGCAGCAGATATGCTGAGGCAGTGCTGGTCTAGGCTGGTGTTGCCTCTGTTCTTGAGCTGTTTCTAGAAGTAAGGTATGTGTACTTATACAATAGCTCCTGCTTTTCCTGAGGTAACTTGAAAATTAACCAAGCCAATCTAAAGCAAGTTCTCAGGTCACTCTTGATGTTTTCAAAAGATACCACCTTCTGCTCCACATGGAACGGGGCGGGGAGGGGGCAGTGCTGGTCTAGGCTGGTGTTGCCTCTGTTCTTGAGCTGTTTCTAGAAGTAAGGTATGTGTACTTATACAATAGCTCCTGCTTTTCCTGAGGTAACTTGAAAATTAACCAAGCCAATCTAAAGCAAGTTCTCAGGTCACTCTTGATGTTTTCAAAAGATACCACCTTCTGCTCCACATGGAACAGGGGGGGGTTGCCATCTCCACATGCCTGTGCCATCCCTGTGGCCCTTTGCTCTGGGAGCGCTGGAGAGCCGGAATGCAGGCTGAAATCCCGGCCAATTCTCCTGACCTACATATGTGGGGTTCTAGATGACACTTCCCTTTTCTGATCTGGAGCACGGTGTTCTAAGCATGAAAAGCATTTTCCCAAGACAGTCTTTTTTCTACCAGGGATCTTCCTCTTATTTTTACTATAACTACTAACAGTCAGGAACCGGAGATGCTAAAATAATCCTAGCAAGTTAAAGTCGCTTTCTAATATCCAATTCAATCCAATAAGCACTAAGTAAACATCTATAATGTACTCCGTATTAGGAACAACTGTGTATAAGGCCTACAAGATCTCAAAAAGCATCAGTCGACCAAAAAAATATATATATCAACAAACTTGTACCCTTATTTTGGGCTTGGTTGCACAGTTCTGTTGTGTATAGAGTTTTGTTTGGAGGAACAAGGAAAGGTAAAGTTTTCTCCTTCTTGTGAGCTTAAGAACTTGAAGTTTGTCATTTGTTGACCTAGCAAACTCTTAGAACATATTGCAGGAAAAGCTGATTAAAGCTAAAGCATGTCTCCTTGCCTCATGGACTGAATACTTTCATTAAGGTTTGAATGTCCTCCTTGTTCCTTTAAACAATGGCATCTGCCCAAGTCATTAACTTTCTGGTAGCCTGTCCTTTCCCCAGCTATCTGTTCCAGATCTGCACTGGGTGACTCAGGTTGCATGGATATTTTGATGGAAGTAGGGAATGAACAAACATGTAGAGTATTAAATCTGAAAATACGCTGTCTGAACTGTTTTCTATCCCGGATAAATGGAAAAGAAAAAATTGAGTAAAATAATGATGTTCTGCTTGTTTTTTGGCAATCTTCTGCACTTTTTCTAGTCTTATGTTTTTCATTAATATACAGTAAAATTGTACAGTTCTATAAACTTTAACACATGTATAAATTCATAAAACCATCACCAAGATCGAGATACAAACAGTTCTATCACCCGCAAAACTCCGTTACCCCTTTGCCATCACACTCTCCACTAACCCCTCATCCCTAAAAGATCAGTTATCATTTCTCTGTTGTCTATCACTATGATTTTGTCCTTTAGAGAATTTCATATAAGTGGAATCATGCAGTGTGTAACCTTTGAGACTGGCTTCTTTCACTCAGCTTAACGCTTTTGAGAGTCAAGTTGTTACATGATCCAAGAGTTGTTTCATTATATTGTTGACTAGTATTCCATTATTTAGATGTACCGTAGTTTGTTTATATTTTCACCAGTTGAAGGACATTTAGGTTGTCTCCAATTTAGCGTACTTATGACTAGAGCCATTGTATAAACAAACAATAATGTACAAAGGTTTTACTTTTTGTAAACATATTTATTTCTCTAAAATACCAATGAATAAGATTGCTGGATATGGCAGGTGTAAATATGTTTAGTTTTATTAAAAACTTCCAAACGTTTTTCCAGAGTGATTGTACCATTTTGGATTCCCACCAGCAAACCATGAGAGTTCCAGTTTTTCTGCCTCCTGTGACCACTTGGTATTTCAGTAATTTTTATTTTTCTGTTCTATTAGATGTATAATTAGATGTATTTCCTTAGCAGCTAATGATGTTAAACTTCTTTTCATGGGCTTATTTGTCACTTATACATTCTCTTTGATAAAGTATCTATCTATTCAAGTCTTTTGTCCATTCAAAAATTAGATTTTCTTATTGTTGATATTCGAAGTTCTTTATATATTCTGGATAAAAGTTCTCTGTTGGAAATATGATTTGCAAATATACCCTCTCAATCTTTTCATGCTTTTAATGTCTTTTGCAGAGCAAGAATTTTTAATTTTGATGAGGTCCAGTATATTAATTTCTTCTTTTATGGATCATGCTTTTGATGTCATTTTTCTTTTTTTTCTTTTTTTACTCTTTAAACTATTGAGTAAAATAGCATCGATCAATATTCAACACTGAACCAGTCTTGCATTTGCAGGATAAATTCCACTTGGCATGATATATTATTGTTTTTATATATTATTGGATTTGATTTTGTTGAGGATTTTTGCATTTATTTACATGAGGAATATTGGTCTCTAGTTTTCCTTTCTTGTACTGTCTTTGTATTTTACATCAGAGAATGCAGATCTCATTAAATCAGAAAGTATTACTTTCTCTTCTGTTTTCTGAAAGAAATTTTATATAACTGGTGTTATTTATTATATAAATATTTGGTAGAATTCACCATTGCACCTGGATATTTTCTTTTTGGAAGGCTTTTAGCTGGAAATTAAGTTCTTTAATATTATAGAACTATTTAGGTTATCTTGTTTTTCTTGGGTATGTGTTGAT
Organism: Pteropus alecto; assembly: GCF_000325575.1. NCBI lineage: Eukaryota > Metazoa > Chordata > Mammalia > Chiroptera > Pteropodidae > Pteropus > Pteropus alecto. Next base: position 22,032,940 of record NW_006443138.1, on the reverse strand, counting down.
AGTTTTTGTTTTTTTCTATGACTTGGTCTACTTTTATAATTATTTATATATGTAGAGTTGCTCATAGTGTTCCCTTATTGTCCTTTTAATGTCTGCAGAGTCTGTAGTGATCATTCTTTTCACATTTGATAATAATAACTTGTGTATTTTTTTTTTCAGTCTTGCTGGAGGTGTGTATATGTGTGTGTATCTTTTAAATGAACCAGAACCAGTTTTGGGTTTCATCGACTTTTCTATTGTTTTCCTGTTTTTAATTTTATTGATATATACTCTTATCTTTATTATTTTCTTTCTTCTTATTGCTTTGGGTTTATTTGTCTCTTCTCTAATTTCATGAATTGGGAATTTAGATGATCATTTTGAAATTATTTTTTCTAATATAAGTATTTAGTGCTATGACTCTCCCTCTAAGCACTGCTTTGTTAAATCTCATAAACTTCAATACACATACTTAACTTTTCGAAATTTACTTAGAATCAATATTTTACTAGTTAAAGTGGAATGCAGAAAATTTTCCCTCCTTGCTTTATGTCGTAGTTGTCTCATAGAGATTGAAAACTCCATCAATGATATCGTTGCTTTCGACCATCAAGCATATTTTAAAATATTCAATTAAAAAAAATAGTATATTTTCTAAGATATTTACTGTGTCTGTTGCTTTTCTTCATTACTGATGTTGTAAATTTCCTTCAAGCATCATTCACATCTGTCTGAAGAACTCCCTTTAGTGGTTCTTTTAGAGTGGGCCTGCTGTCAGTAAATTCCCTTGTTTTTCCTCATCTGAGAATGTCTTTCTTCTCCCTTAATTCCTGAAGTATATTTGCACTGTTTATAGTTCTTTTCCTTCAGCACTTTAAAAATGTTTCATTTACTTTTCCATGATTTCTGGTGAGAAATCTGTAGTCATTCAAATTATTGCTTCTCTATAAGTAAGGTATTATTTTTCTCATTTCTTTTAATATTTTTTCTTTGTCTTTAATTTCTAACAGTTTTGATTATAATATTTCTAGGAGTAGATTTCTCGGGGATTATCTTTATGGAGGAGTTGCTGTAAGTTTATTTCTCTTGCCAGATTTGGGGTGTTTCTAGCCACTATTTCTTCTCATATTTTTTCTGTACCGCACTCTTTTTCCTTTTCTTCTGAGGCTCTGATGTTACAAATGTTAGACTTTTTGGTATTCTTCTATAGGTCTCCGAATCTCCATTGATTTTTTTCAATCTTTTTTCTTTGTTATTCAAATTGGATAATTTCTATTTATTTTTGTCAAGTTGATTTTTTTATTAATTTCTTTTGCTATTGAGCCTATCCAGTGAGTTTTTATTTTTAAGTTATTATATTTTCAGTTCTAACATTTTCAAATCTCCTTTATATGTTTTATTTCTTAGCTGAGACAGTCTTATCATTCCATTTATATAAGAGTTTACTTCCTTATTCGGTAGAGTATTTTTACAAAAGCTCCACTAAGTCTTTGTCTCATTATTCCAACATCAATTTCATCTTGGTCTCGGCACCTCTTGATTGTCTTTTCCCAAATGAGTCATGATCTTCCTGGTTCTTTATATGCTTTATACTTTTGGATTGTATTCTTGACATTTTGAATACTATGTTATGAGATTCTGGGTACATCCTACAAAGAATATTAATATTTGGATTTAGCAGACAATTGACACAGTGGATTCAAGTTGTAAGTCCCAACCAGCCATTAGTGGGTTGCGATTCTAGTGTGCCTTTGCAGTCGCATTCAGCTCTGTCCTACATATGTGCCACCCAGCATCCAGTCAAGCATCTGGGCAGTGGTCAATCCTGTCGTTCAGTTCTCAGTGTCCATGTAGGTCAGGGTCAGATCCATGCATGTGCAAATCAGGGCTGAGCCCAGGAGTTCATAAACAGCTTTAAACGGTCACAAGGCTGAACTCTTTTCTCTATGATCTTCTTGGTAACCTTCTGGTTTTCTGGGGCTCTCCTTTTTGGCCATCTGACCAGAAATATGGGATTTTGGTAGCCCTAATCTGTTGTTTGCCTCCTGCCAACTGTCTCACATCTGAGGCCAAGCAATGAGACAACACAGAGACAGACAGCGCCACAGTAGTTTGCTTCATCCCCTTTGGGCCATAGCTCCTCCATCTGGAGAGGAATGTTCCCCTTTCTCAGGATTTTGGCTCCCGCATGCTCCTGTTACTGCCATTACTGGTACTTCTTGGGGGCTAAAAGTGAATGAGAGAATGGAGAAGAGAGAAAAATAATTAAAATAATAGTTTCCTCTAGTTTCTCCAAATGTTTAGAAGTTCTCTTTCCCACTAGATGAGCCAGAATCAGAGGACTTCTCCTGGAGTTTTTCTTTCTGTGCCTCAGTGCCCACTCTGGGTTTCAGGAACACTAGAGTTCACTTCAAGGGATACCAGAGAGGGAAAAGCAATAAACTCACCATTTTGGTTATCCTCTCCAACCTACCTGCTGTTATTTACTTTCAGCGTCCTCAGATAGCCCACGTATTCTATACAGGTTTTACTGCTGCATTCAGGGGGAAGAACAAGATAAAATGAATATGCTTACTCAATTGTACCTAGAATTGAAACTCTATAATATTTTTTAAAATTCCTTCAAGAAGCAACGAAATGATAGATGATGTTTCTTATTCTAAATTTTCTGCCTAACTGAATGTTTAGACCTATTAATGCTAGGAAGAGGAAAAATGTAAGTGTGGGTGGATAAGGTGGGACTATCATGTTGTCATGTGAAACATTTTAAAGCCAAAAAAAGAAAAGAAAGTCTTTTAAGCTTTACTTTTACAGACTTATATTTTACCCAGTACCATCTGTGGGAAAGGAAATAAGAAGTGAAAGGCAAGAATTAAAATAAGTTTTGGAATCAGTAAAGGACTAAAGAAAGTTTTACTGGGCAAGTTAGTATGGATTCAGGAAAGAAGGAAATACACTATACTTATTGAGGTTTTCTGGTTCCATCTCCAAGCCAGGGCTTGCTAGGAATTTCCCTTTTTCCATTCACCCTGCTCATAAGCCCACCACAAAGAGCAAGACTTGGGTTTGCCTAAGCCTACGCTTGAGACAGAAATAAAACCCTTTTATCTCCTAACAGGGGACTGAGCTGTGAGACTCTCAAAGCTTTTCTTGTTGCTTATCTTCTTATGTTTTGTTCATTTATAGCCTTGTGTATCTATAATATCATTACCTTTCCCCACACATATAGCTAGTTTGGGCTTTCATGTCCATAGTCCATGGAGTTAGGTCACAATAAAGATCAACTTCTACATAACGTGACGCTGTGTTAACTGGTTTCAGTCTGAACATATTCATTCTGATGTGAGTGTGTGTGTGTGTGTGTGTGTGTGTGTGTGTGTGTGTATACTTTGGAAACTTTTCAAAGTCAGAGTTTAACAAAGGATATAAGATCTTGAATTGGGAGTCTCCTGGCAAGAGAGACAAGAATTTGTCTCCGAACCCTTTCCTACAAGTGTCTTTGTAATATACTCCCGTCCTATAACAGATTTGGTCAGAAACACCATTGCCTCCATTCTTCAAGGACCAAATTTGAGAAAAGGATTGCTAGATATGATTTATAACACAAAATACAGACTATTCATCCCAGATGAGGAGCTAAATTTACTCTGAAACTCTGCTCTGTTTGTCTGGAGATGACTCTCATGGAAAACACTCTGGAACCTCAGCTAAAATGATGATTGTTTTTACCCAGAGCTCTGTCCCTGCTCACAGGAGCCTGGCAGGAAACAGAATTTAGAGCTTTGGGAAGTGAATTGCTATCAGCCTTAGAGAGCAACCTAACTCACAGCAACCGGATTGTAGGCTTTTTGTGGGCTGGGTATTACGTGTTTTTAGACTCGTGCTGAGCATAGATACTTTCACATGGTGGGTAATCCATATAATTACTTAATTAAGTGATATCTTGACCAGATCTGAGAGAAGTGATTCATTCATTAACATTTAATTCATTAACATTTAATGCCAGCTATGGGTGAAGCTTTGTTCTAGATCTATATACTGGAGATAGAGAAAGAACAAAAGAAATTCCCTCACTCAAAAGAAATTCCCTGTTTTAGTAGGAAAGGCAGAAGGTAATCGACTATTAAGTCAACTTGGGCTTCCATAACAAAATACCATAGACTGGGTGGTTGAAACAAGAGAAATTTGTTTCTTCCAGTTCTGGAGATTTGAGAAGTTCAAGATCAAGGCATCACCTGATTCTTTTCTAGTGGGGGCTCTCTTTCTGGCTTGCACACTCTGTGCTCACATGGCAGAGAGTGAGAACTGGCTCTCTGGCATCTCTTCTTATGTGAACACTACTCCCGTTGGATCAGGGCTTCACCCTTATGACCTTATTTAACCTTAATTACTTCCTCACTTTATAGCATGCTGTGAGGGGAGGGGAGGGCTTCAACATACAAATTTTAGGGGGATACGATTCAGTCCACAGCACCAATGAAACAAATAAATATAACATAATGGCAAGTACGAGTAAGTGTTATAAAGATAACGATTAGTGGAAGACTAGTGCAGATTGAGGTCAAATTGTAATAGTAGGCTCTTCTGAAGAGGTGACTTTAAGCAGAGGCTTCAGTGAAAGGAGGCAGTAAACTATTCAAAAGAGAGATGGTACAAACTAAGGGACCAGCAAGACAGAGGCTGTGGGGAAGAAGAATGCTTTGATACAGCAGGAAGAATGTTTCAAGACCAAAAAAATTGATCCAGATAGATTTGATCAGGGTGAAAGAACAGATGATCCATCTAGTCCTCAGTTTGCCTAGAGGCTATAAAAGGGAGGGAGTCTAAATTTTTTATAATACCAGGTCTCTCTAATGAGGGCTTAAGCCTCAGGAGATTTTTGGCCTGTCTGCAGAACCCTGAAATAACCCTGAAATAAATTCATTCAACAATTTGCAATAATTAGGAAGATCTTACTGTGTGCCAAGTCCTCATGATCACGGCTTGGCATAGAAACTGAAAAAATGTCCTTGGACTTATTTTCCTGGGTGGTAATTATTACAGTGGTAAGTGGTGTTCAGTCAACTAGTCCTTTTGCAAGTTTGGAATATCCTAGGACAGAACTGGCTGTTTCTTCTTTCTCTATTGCTGGGTCCTTCTCTTGGAGTGCTCCAGGCCTCTGTCCTTGGTTCTCTTCTCTCTTTTATGCTTTCTTCTTGGTTATCTCACCCAGTCTTATAAATGTAATCTTTATGCCTATTAATCTGAAATTTACACTTGCAGCCACACATTTATCCTGGACTCTAAACTCATTCATTCTTAACTTCCTACTGACCTCTCTATTAGGATGTCTAAGGGACATCTCGAACCGAGTGTGCCCAACACTGAACTTCTGATCTTCCTCCCCAGTCCTACTCTGTGCAGTCTTCCTCATCTGAGTCGATGACAGCTTCATCTTTGTTTAGGCCCCAAACCTCAAAATCATGCTTTACTACTCTCTTTTCTCGAATGTCATATCTAATCCTTCAACAAATTCTGTTGGCTCTACTTTCAAGATATATCCAACCTCTGACATTTATTTACACATCTACTGCTATTATCCTGGTCCCAGGCACCATCATTCTTCACCTGGATTATTGCAGTAACCTCTTGATTAGTCTCCCGGCTACTACTCTTCCTCCTCAGTAATCTGTTCTCAAAACCACAGCCAGATACTTTCAAAATGTAAGTCAGCTGATGCCACTCCCTTACTCAAATTCCTGCAATGGTGCCCCATTCCATTGAAAGTAAAAACCAAATTCTTGCAACAACCTCCAATTATATTTCCCCTCATTAACTCTCTGACCTCACATCTACTCCTTTCCCTTTTGCTCACCATGACCTAATCACACTGGCATCTTGACCTTGGACTTGTCAGGTCCTCTCCTGCCTGGATTCTCTTCCCCCGGCTATACACATGGCTTATATATTCTTCTTCATATCTTTCTTAACTATTACCTTCTTTACAATGCCTATTTAATGATACCTGAGCATCCTATTTTAAGTTGTGAACTTCCCCCAACTGCAGTCTCTATCCCTCTTGCCCTGCTCTATTTTATTTTATTTTATTTTATTTTTTGAGTAGGCATGTTACCTATTGTTAGTTGTTAATTGGCTGGCTGTCTCCTCTCACTGGGCATCAGCTCCACAAGGACAGAGGTTGTGCTGTTTTGCTCACTCATATAATCTCAGGTGCCTAGACTAGTTCACTAGTAGGTGCTCAATAAATATTTGTTTTGTGATTGAATTGTTTTTATGTAGCTATGTTCCCCTCCCCACAAGATACAACCTATATCTAATGCAGTTCCTTGCATTTTAGGCCTTCCTTCAGAAAACTATTTCGATGGGCTGACTGTTTAGCTGGAAGAATGCACTAATTATGCAGCACTTCACAAAAATTTGCTAAACTGGTGTCTAGTTCATGGAAACTTTTACAAGAATTTCATCATTACATAAAATACATAGGATTTTTTTTTTCTTGTTAAAGTATAATATACAAAATATAGAGTGGCACATCTATCATGAGTACACCACTTGTGGTAATTTCAGGAGATAAAGTCTCCCATGCAACCAAAACCCAGGGAGGAAACCCACCAATAGCAGCACTAGATGCCCTCTAGCACTTCCCTTCCTGAGTTCTAATAGCATAGGTTAGTTTAAGAGCATTTATTTTAAAGACTCCATCTTGGGATTTCAATAGTTTCAACCCTGTTTGCATAAAACTGATCTTGTAGAATCGATCTGATTTTTCTCCTCACTGACCAAGAACGCATAAAAATGGAACTTGTTTTAAAAAGTATACATAAAGGAATTTATCGGAAGCGCACATTTCAACATAGACTTTTTGGCAAAAATCAATTAAACGTAGATATTGGATGATCTTTCTTTATCTCGTGTACATTTAAGGACTGTGAATTACGTTATTTGTCAGAAATATATGTTGAGTGTAAGATCTTCCTTTATTGCCTTATCGACTTGTAATATTGATGCTGTTATATCTGTAAGGATTTTCTCACATAAAGTAGGAGAAAACTTGCTGAAGAATCATTCCACTTAAACTTAAGGGTAAAGAACTTGTGCATACGTGGGTGAGCTGTGATTCTTTATCCCCTCACATTCCCAGTTCTATTCTCAGCGCTTCTCTTCCCTGCAAAAGCAGATGACTCAGGCATCCTATTACTTCCCACCGTTCCTTCAAACCGTACCTCTGGCCTCATGGGGAATTCCCCATGACCAATTAGTGAGAAGACAGGGGGATACTGGCCTGGTTTAAGGAAGTATTTGTATGGGCTGGATCTGCAAGTCAGAAGGAAATCTCCCAGTAGACAGAACTTCAGACACTGAATCTGGCTGGGCACTTGACATAAAAGAAGAGATAACCTGAATTTTCCTGGTATACACTGATTCATGGGCAGTAGCCAATGGGTTGGTCAACTTATCAGGGATCTGGTAATTTTTGAACATGATTGGAAGATTGGTAACAAGGTCACCTGAAAAGAAATTATATGCTAGACCTATAAGAATGGCTATAGTCTTTAGAGCTATTTGAGCCCCAAGTTAATACCCTCCCAGAGGACATCCACCATGTGGAAAGCTAAATAAGGAGGTAGCCCATGTACCAAGTGGCCATGGGAACAGAAATAGAGGTAACATATGGAAACAAAAACATGGACTTCCTCTCACCACAGTTGATTTTCTTGCTTGTGCTGAGTGCCCAACTTTTTGTAACAGAATCCAGCGCTAAGCCCTTATTTGACACTGTTTGCTGGGGGTACCAGTCATCCAGGTTATTATTTTGGAACACTCCATTTTAATGAAAGGGGCAGTAATTTGTCTTCATGAGAATAGTTGCATATTCTGGAGAGTGATTTTTCTTTTCTGCTCATGAAGCTTCTGCTAGCACTACCATTTGTGGTTGATGGACTGCCATAACCACCTCCATGGTTTCTCACACATCACTGCTGCTTACTGAGGAACTCATTTACAGTGAAACGACTGTGGTTTGGGGCTCACATCATGGAATTCATTGTTCTTACATCACCTAGAAGCATTTGGGTTGATGGAATGATGGAATAACCTATGACTCACTTTTGGGGCCAGAGCGTAGACAACATCTTATGAGGTTGGGTTGTTGCTCATTCGTGCTCACCTCAGCAGTCAAAACGGGATATTGAATACAAGACTCTGGGAACACAGGAGTGGAGATGGATGTGGCTTACCTCAGTGCTGCACTTGATAACCCACTTCAAGAATATTTTCTTCCTGTCCCTGAAACATTATGTCTAGAAAATTGCTAAGAAAAGAGAGAGCTATATAGACAGCTTCCTCTTGCCAGGGAAGAATATTTTCACTGGGAAACACTGAGAATGTCCCCTGGCCATTTCGGGCTGTTCATGCCACTAATCAAGGGCAGAGAATTGGGCACCGGTATGGGCTGGTGTGACTGCTACCAAGGAGAAATAGGATCATTGCTACGAAATGGGGACAACACTATGTCTGGAGCCCATGGGATTTATTGGACTCCCATGTCCAATAGTAATAGTCAGTGAGAACCAGCAGCAACTTGAGGAAGACAGAACCACTAAGCACCTGGGTTCTGTGCGAATGGAGGTTTGGTAAAAACCTCTTCACTGCTAAGGTGCTGGGTGAGAGTAATGGCATCACGGAACGAGTGGTGGAAGAAGGAAGTCAGGGTTATCATGTTAGATCTGCTCAGATGTGGAGTTGTAGCAGCTATATTTTATTGTCATTGTTTCTTTTTCTTTCCTTGCTGCCTGGCAGCCTGGTAGTGGCTGCCATAACAGTTTGGGTTCCAGGAAGGACAGAGTATGACAACTCTGTCACCTCTCAGTGATGACACTTTGTGTTTTCCCTATGTTGAGGATCTAAGTTTCTTCTGCTAAGTAAAAACTAGAATGGAAGGTGAGTGACAATAGGGGGCCTGGGCTGGTTATTCTTAGATCTCCTCTCTGCCTTTTCCTGCCATGCTGTGGCCTGGGAGGCTGACGCCACTAAACCTGTCCTTTCACTTGCTCCTCCTTGCCCTATGGCAAGGAGGCACTGGCAAAAGGCCAGAGTGCAGGAGGAGAGTGAGGTCAGGGGTTTATACTCCTTCCCCCTCCCTCTTGCCAGTAGAGGTTCTGGCTCCCAGCCGCAGGCTGCTCTTAACCAGCTCCAGCTTTTACCAGGCAGGCATGCATTCCCTCTCCTTATTCCTGCAGGACTCTGGGTGACGGCTTCCCTGGGTGTCTCCCCAGATTTTGTTGGTTCCGTTAACCCTGCCCATGCCTCAGTAAATAATCCTCGCATGGAATGCTTTCAGTTAAAATCTCTTGAGGGTGCCATCTGTTTGCTGCTAAGACTTTGGTGGATATAGAGGGAAAATTGCTAAGAAAAGAGAGAGCTATGTAGACAGCTATTGTGAGGTGGGGCGAAATTTAAGGATAGAAGACTGGCATATTACCACAGTCCTGAATACAATGGATTTTCACAGGCTGGAAATGGTCAAGATTAAAACAATAAGCTCTAGTGGTCAGAGTTCATAGTTTATTATTGTTGTTGTTGTTGTTGTTGTAAAGCGATGTTGTCAGGTAGAAAAAGCCTGGGAAGCTAATTGGGTTGTGCTCAAGATTGAGGGGTTTCCTGGGATGCAGGATTTCAGTGCTAAAACTGGGACAGCCCTGGACAAACTGGGGTGGTTGTTCACCTTAATCTGTGACTGTAAACAGGACCTCTGAGTCCTGCCCAGATGCCCCTGCCGAAATGGGCATTCCAGGCAAAAGAACACTGTTCTAGAACCATGTCTTGCTTCATCTCAATCCTAGGTCAATGGCAGACATCATTTATCTCTCATGGCTTTATTTCTCAGTAATTCTACATGCAGTCTGAGAATCTCTCTTAACACAGTGGCTCAGGCAGCCAGTATAATTGATCAGAGTCGGAATGCCAGGCAAGAACCTTTCTGTCACCTCTGAATTAGAACTTTGACCCCAAACTCAACAAGTCGAGGTGGGCCAAGAGATTCTCCAGAACTCCTTTTGCCCTTATAACCTTGGGCCCTGCCAAAGTGGGAGGCAGCATGGCCTTTTTGGCTTCTTTGTGCTTGGCCAAGAACTTAATCTTTCTTTCTCTATGTCTCTTCATCTACTGTACAAGCTTCAAAGGCGGACAGTGTGTTATGAGCATAGCAGCTCATACCTCTGTAACATTAACAACATACCTGGCATTGTTCTAAGTGCTTTATATTTATTTATCACCTATATTTTAGGGACGAGGAAACAGAGTTACGTGACTTAAAGGACTGACCCTGGGTCACTTAGGTAACATGTAGCAGACTGAGAACTCAAAGCCACTCAGACTCTGAAATCTTAGGCACTGCACTTCAGTGACTCTCATCTTGTTCACCTCGGTGTCTCTGGTACTTGGCACAGAGCTCGGCAGGCAGCCGGACTTCAATCATGAAGCATGTGCTTAAAATTGTTAAATGAAGACAATTCCTAACATAGAAATTTTAGGTCTCCTTTTTCCTAGACTCTGCCCTGGTTCTGTTGGACCTTCTGACCAAGGGCAAACTTTGACCCAGTTGACTAAACCGGGGAGAAAAAAAGAACAGAGAATGGTCCAGTGTGGTGGGGATTTAAATGAGGCTCTATCAGTTCTAATCTGTAAACCTGGAATTACAGTGGCATTTACCTCAAAGAGATGATGTACTAAATGAGAGTCAAGAACTTGGCAGACAGTGAACCCTTAATGTTAGCTTCAATTATTTTAATTGTGATTGTTACAAATCGATCCGAATGTACTAAATCTAAGTACAAAGGGGACATTTCCTGTTCCAGGAGCAATATTCTTACACCTCCTAGTTCCATCCCCTAGCACAGGGCTCTTTCTTTCCTCAGGATCTATAGTCCTTAGCTTCTGCTGATGTTTCTTCTCATGAGTGAGTGAAAGGAGAGAAATCCTGGAGCTCCCTCTAGAGGCCAACAGTGCTCCTAATTTGAAACCTTCAATGACATCTCAGGCCCCATAGGATGTTTTCTGATATTGTCCATTTGTTCCTCCAGATGTTTGTCCCTCCTTCTGTGCTGGGTGTTTTCTGTTTGTCCCTCTAGATCTACTCTCCGCTCCTTTCCACTCTGCCCTGGGCCTCAGGATGCTGACCTGTAAAGACTGCATCTGTGAGTTCCCTTTCTCACTGACTTCCAGTTTATTTTGACCAATGGAAGTCATTAGCATTGAGGATGGTGAGGGGGACAGCACATTTTTCTCTGTATGTCACTTTCATTTCCTCCCATATTGGGTTTATGGCATCGCTTCAGGTTCTCTCAGACCGCAGGCCTGCTCACGATCTCTCTCTCTTTCTCTCTCTCTCTCTCTCTCTCTCTCTCTCTCTCTCTCTCTCTCTCTCTCTCTGTCTCTCTCTCTCTCTCTCCCACACACACACCCCACATCAGGTCCTGGAGGGACATTCATGAATCCTTGCTCCCACTCTCAGTAGGAAAATAGTCTACTCCCAGGGCAGTCTGGTTTCTGCTCTCTCTGCCCTCAGAGCCAGCCAATCACAGCCGCTTGATTTCACAGGCATGGGTCACATCAGTCACTGTGCTCAGCAAACATCAAGAGGTACATATCTTAAAGACAGTTTAATCTCCTCTCATCAGACATATCTCTTACCTTCCCCTGTGGGCACGGGAAACAGCTGAGACACAAATACACTGACTGACACTTTCTCCAAAAAAATTCTTATTTCCAAACTAAACCTTGAGATGGATATTAGCTGAGAGTCACAAAACTGGTGCTTTACCTCCTCCTTGCAAGTCCTGCACAGTTATTCCAGTCTTTCCCATTAGCATGTGAAGTACTTACTGCTTATTGTCTTGAGGCTTCATTAGAAATTAACAGAAAGGGCAGGGAGTGTCCCCTCTGTAACATTCTAACACATATACACACTCCAGAGATGGATCCTGTATAGATGCTCATTAAAGTACTGATAGCACATGGATGCATTTGCTTACATCGATTCTCTACTGAACTCTAAACTTTGAAATTTAGGGACTGAATCAGATGAACATAGCTGCAGACTCATGGACCAAATTCAACTGGTTGGGGGCTGAAAGAACTTATTCTCCAGCTCCAGTTTCCATAGGGTGGGACTACCCCGGAGGAATATTCCTGGCCTTTCCCCTTTCCTTCTTTGTTCTGGGGCAGGGGTGGGGAGGTGAGGGAGGTATGAGGTAGCAGAGAGTTACCTGGAGAGTTGGGAAGAAAAGGCAGGGCACACTCAGCTCAGTCTCTTTCACTCTCCCCCCTCTTCACACCCTTCTGTCTGCAAAGAGGGAATATTCTGGTTTGCTCTCTTTGCTGTAGGGTTAACTCTGCTTTGCTGGGGTGGAGGGCTGAATTGGGGAAGAGGAGGGTTAGTTCAGTTCAGGATTCCATGTCCCATGTAGTTAGTTAATGCAATTTAGTTAGGGCATTTTGTATTGTATCTGACAACCTTACACGGTCGCCTGCCTTATTCATTTTTTTAAATTATAGTTGATATATAATATTATATTAGTTTCAGATATACAACATCATGATTCGACATTTCTATACTTTATGATGTGATCACCTCAATAAGTTTAGTAACCATCTGTCACCACACAAAGTTATTTCAATATCGACTATATTTCCTGTGCTGTATACATCCTCATGGCTTACTTATTCTATAACTGGAAGTTTTTGCCCATCTCTTCACCCCTCTTCCCTGTGGCAACCACCAATTTGTTTTCTGTATCTATGAGTCTGTTTCTGTTTCATTTGTTCATTTGTTTTGTTTTTTAGATTCCACATAGAAATTAAATCATATGGTACTTGTCTTGGTCTGATTTATTTCACTTAGCATGATGCTCTCTAGGTTCACTCATGTCGCAAATGGCAAGATTTCATTCTTTTTTTTTTCATTGCTGAGTAATATTCCATTGTGTGTGTGTGTGTGTGTGTGATATCTTTAGCCATTCATCTATCAATGGACACCTAGGTTACTTCTATATCTTGGCTATTGTAAATAATGCTGCAATGAACATGGGGTGCATATATCCTTTCACATTAGTATTTTCTTCTTCTTCAGATTGTCTGCTAGAGCCCAGAAGCTGAATTTTCTACCCTTGTGCTCATTTTTACTTAATTATCTTGGCACATCTAATACCTAATATATCGCCTGGCTCCTAGTAGTGTATTCAATAATATTTGTGAAATGAACGTATCTGTATAGCCTGAGGACCAAAATTAAGTTCCATAGAGAAGGTCACTAAGTCACACGACATGAATAAAAAGTAGTAGCCTGTTATTGAGCTCATCTTGAATAAATATTACACACATACACTTATTTGAGGGCCAGCTCTGAACTGTTATTCTGGGGCATTGAGTTGTAGGCTTTGACAGTCTTCAAAAAAAATGTTAACACTTTAATGATTCAAACCAATTTGTACTTTCCTTTCTGTGTACTCTCCTATACTTCAGAGCAACTATATCCAAAAGAAGGTTACACTGCCTGGAAACAGGCTCCAAAGTATTTTCACTTTACGTGCCACGTAGGACTGTGGACGGTAGATGGCACTTTTGTGCTCTGCTTGAATTTTCAACTTTTGAAATGAATTAACTGAAGAATGACTGGAGCTAAAATAAAAACAACCCTTTACAGTGTTCAAAAGGATAAGTTTAGTTTCTGATTTGAGGGGGGCCTGAAAAAGGAGGGCTAATTAAAGGATCCCTTTGCCCTACCTAGTACTTGGCCTTCAATGATACCTTGTAGATTTTCAAATATTGTGAAATATTGTGGAATGGAAATTCAGGTTAACAAGTTTGCAATTTAGGGAGGTCACGAATAATTATTGTAGCAATTACATGAACTCGAGTAGACTTGAAGTTAGGAAAAAATATCTCCAGCCTTGGCTACTTTGCAAATGTCCATCTCAGCTTTTGATGTTTGCAAAGGTGAGGAATAGCAAAGAGGAATAAAATCAAATATTAAAAAGAACTATGCGAGGGACAGTTTGGAGTAATAGATGAGAACAGTGGAATGGAAACAAAGATGTTACTTTTTTTCCTTTTTGTGAAACACTGTTAAGCTAAGATACTGAATTTTACGCATTTACAATATGCTTGAAATCAGCGCAAAAGGCATCATGACTCAGTGATTAAGAGAGAGAAGTCTGCACAAATGTAGAGGCCAGAGGGGAGAGAGGTTGAGGGGCTGGGAGAATGTGGCAAATGGTTAAAGAAGTACAAATTAGTAGTTGACAGATGGTCACAGGGATGAGGAGCAGGTCACAGGGATGAGGAGCATGGCATAGGGAATGTAGTTAACATTATTTAATGTAATGGCTAGATGGGGAGCCAGAGGAGAGAAAGAGCAATTAAGGGTATCTTTTTATTAACTATATAAATGTCTAACTAATGTAATGTATACTTGAAACTAATAAAATTAATTTTTTTTTTTTTAAAGAGAGAGAGTGGAGTCTGGAGGCACCCACCAAAATTTAAAGCTTAGCTACTTCCTAGCTGTGTACCAGGCAAGTAACTCTGCATGTCAATTTCCTCATCTGTAAAATGGAAATAGCAATAATAGCATCTCTCTAATAAGATTCTTATGAGGATAAAATGTCAGAATTTGTAAGGTACTTAGAAGAGTACCTGGCATGTGGTGAGCATACTATAGGTAGATGATAAAAAATTTTAAATTCAACTTTTAGGTAGTGGAACAATAAATAATTTGTTTTTCTTCTGATCAATTAAGAACATGTATTTTTGATAACTGAAAAAAAGTTAATTTTTTTTTTTTTTGCTAAAAGACTAGAGGAAAAACTATTTAAAAATTTCTGTGTTCTTATAAACTAGTTTCTACATCTGCAACTTTTGCTTTTTCTGTAATCTACTGTACCCAATTATTAGACATATCTTGGCTGTGAGAAAGCCTGAAGTCTTGGTTATTCTCAGAGTTTCTAGAATTATTATTTTTTATTGTAGACAAATATACATATAAAATTTATCATTTTAACTATTTTTAATTGTACAGTTCACTGGCATTAAGTACATTAACAATGTTTTGCAATCATCACCATACTTTTCCAGAACTTCGTTATCTCAACCAGAAATTCTGCACCCATTAAACAATAACTCTCCATTCTCCCTCATCCCCAGCCCCTGATAACTTCCATTCCATTTTTCATCTTTATGAATCTACCTATTTGAGATACCTCATATAAGTGGAATCATACAGTATATGTTTCTTCGTGTCTTACTTATTTCCTTAGCATAAAGTTTTCAAGGTTCATCCATGTCACAGCATATATCAGAATTTTAATTCCTTTTCATGACTGAATGACAGCCTATTTTATGTACATATTACATTTACTTATGGATTCTTCTGTTAAACATGGGAGTTGTTTCCAATTTTTGGCTATTGTGAATAATGCCGCTATGAGCACTTGTGCACAAGTATCTCCTCCAGTCTTTGTTTTCAATACTTTGGGGTACATACCTAAGAGCTAACTTTTTAGGAACAGCCGAAATGTTTTCCATAGTGCTATACCATTTTACATTCCCACCAGAATCCAGCATTATTTTTAAATATGTCAGCCTTAAAAACAAAACTAAACAAACAAATAAATGAAAACAAAACGCCATACCTAGACTGGGTAATAAGCAAAGCTTAGGGTCCTGACACAGTTTGCTGACAACACTTTCTAGACTAGAATATACACAGCTGAGACTCCCATAGCAATCCCTTAAGGAGCTTATTACATCTTATTACATCAGGTAAGACCCTGGATCTCACCCCATATATGTTGAATCAGCATCTCTGGGAATGAGATCCCCTAAGTTATCATTATACATGTTAAAATATGAGGCTCAGAAATGTAGATTGTTGAGTTCTTGAGGGCAGGGAAAATATCTCAGTCACCTTTGCATCCCTCAGAGCCAAACATACGGCAGATATTTAACAAACATATATTCAAATTAAACTTATACTGCAATCTAAAGCTACTTCCTATCTGCCTAATTGCTATGTACAGTATTCATTAAAACTAAATTGTATCACTTAGACAACAGTTAGAGAACCTGTAATTAAGTTGTGTAGTATACCTTTCATTTGCATAGCTTTTACCGCCCGTGATCTATTATGCCATCTTATGCTGCCAAGAATTCTTATTCTATATGTAATTTTCAGCTGAGTCCTTCATGCTTTAAGGCAAGGTAAAAACGTATACGGACTTGGAATTGGAAGAGCTGCCTCTGTGTGATCTTTGACAGTATATGTAAGTATATGTAAAATATCTAAGAATCAAGTTTATAATCTGTAATCGTTGGTAACACTTTGTAACTTTATCAGCTTCATAGTGTTACAGAAGCACAAATGATATTATGTGTAAGAAAACCTGCTGCAGAAATTGCTATAGTTAATATGTGGCCTAATAATTTAAACACAACAAAAAAATGTTTATTTTTAAGTCTTCCTAAAGACTAAATATGCTGCTGTATAAGTTGGCTGCTCTAAAACATACACAAATGAGCAGATTAGAATAGAAACACATAGGAGAAAAAGCTTTAAACAGAGGCAGAACATCCATTTCTTCATCACGTTTATATCACACAGGACATTGTGTGAAAAGTGTAATTAAATAAATTCAAATCTGTCCTCTAGACGTTTAGTTCCTTTTTATAGATTAGCAACTAGCAAGCTGCCCTAATTCACATCAAAGCTCCATTCCCCGTCCTTACAAGCTGTCGCGGACCTGCTTGAAATGCGCAGACGCTATCTCTTTAACGTGTAATAGAACTCTGATTGCATCGATCATAGACTCATTATCCTCTCCCTCCGAATCCTCTCATTCCTATCCTAGTTACTACCCTCCTTCTTGGGGTCAAGCCGCGGGAGTGCGAGTGTTAATACACACTGGCTTTGGTTTGTGGTCGCATAGGACTCTGGGGCGTCCCGCCTGCCAGCATGCTGAGGCCGAGCCGTCTCCGGCGCCCGCGGAGCCTCGGGGCTCGGCTGGCCACGCCTGGAGCGCGGGGTTTGACTGGGCCGCCGTTGTTGTAGAGACCGGGAGGCGCCGCCGCTCAGGGCAGACGGTTCCGGGCGCCGCACGGTCCCCCCTTCCCCGTCCCCTCCCTTCCCCATTTCCCCCACCGGCAGCAGCCGGGAGCCCACCGCTCCCCCCATGGCCTCCGCCCCGGTAAGGACGTGCTGGGGGGCGCCTCCCCGCAGCCAGTACCGCGGGGTGCGGGGCCAGGTCCCGGCCGCTCTCGCACCTGGCGGGAGGTGGAGGCAGGTGTCCGCAGCCGAGTCCTGAACCTCCAGCTCCTCGCCCCGGGCGCCCACGTCTCACTCTCTGCTACTTGGGCGTTGGGAGCGCCCAGCCCTGGCTGGGCTCCCGGGCGCTTCTCCCCGCGTCTCGGAGCTCGGGACTAAGCCCCTGCAATCCCATGGCCCCTAGAATTCTCTGAGGGTTTCCGTGGAGCGCCTGCGTCAGAATCACCTAGGAGGTTTTTAAAAAGTACCAAAGCCGGGGGCCCCGCCTTGCACCTGTGACTGCTGTGCCAGCGGCGGGGCCTGGGAACCTGCATGTTACACGAGCGGCCCGGGAGGTTTCTCAGGCGCGCTCGATCCTGGGAAGTGCTGACAGAGGATTTTGCAGGCTCTGCGGGGGTGGCGCCCCGCGTGTGCTCGTGCGGGGCATCCTGCTCCGCAGACCCACCGCCTCTGTGGCGGTTCCCAGGCCGGACCCCGCTGCAGGGGACAGCGTTCGTCCCCGATCCCCCGAATTCGAGGTCTGCACCTGCTTTCAAAACTTGACAACTTTCCTTCCCAGGAGGACCCCGTTCTGGAGCGTTATTTTAAAGGCCACAAAGCGGCGATCACCTCCGTGGACTTTAGTCCCAATGGCAAACAACTTGGTAAGTTTCTTTGTGTGTGTGTGATCGGGTAAACGCTCAACTGGTCTAGAACCTTGCCTCTTGTCAAGCCTCCAGGAGAATCTCCGAGGACCTATGTGGGGGTTGAGGGCGGCCGGAGACTCGGGGAAACCGGCGCGGCCGGGTGCAGTGGGAGCCAGAGTGAGCCCGAGCCAGGGCTACCTTGGTCACACCGGTCCCGGGCCCCCATCCTTTCCCGCACAGCCTTCTTGTGGGCCTGGGCCGGCCGGCAAGTTTCATGAACTAACCACTAGGAGGAGTGAGTGGGAAAGGGAGGGGTTTGTCCTCCGCCCAGGGAGGATGGGGTGTTGGCTAGAGAGTTTGTGAAAAGTTGTGAGACCTGCAGGAGGAAGTTGGGAGAGAGAAGTTGGGGCTGTGCTGCAGGCGGAGGACTGAGAGGTCTCAGGTGACCCTTGGGAAGCCCCTGTGGCTGGAAAGGAGACGAGCGCCTGCACGAAAGGACGGACCTGCTCGGAAGTTCACTCCTACCTGTGCCGGGAACTGAAGTTGCGGATCCGCCAGCCTTTCCCCTGCGTGGTGACTCTGGTGGCCGCGTCTGCGCCCTAGCTCTGAGGATCCCGATGGCCGTGAGGTGGACTTGGGCAGGCAAAAGCTGCCTGCTGCTGGCACTTTTAACTGTGGCCTATATCGTAGTGGAACTCTCGGTCTCCACTTTCCATGCCTCCCCAGGAGTTGGCCTTGCCTGGGAGCGGGGGCCAAGGCAGCTCTCAGACCCTGAGAAAAAGACAGAGGATTTGTCTCGACCGCTTTATGAGAAGCCCCCTGCAGATTACCATGCACTTGGGGAGTGGGGGAAAGCCAGCAAACTCCAGCTCAACGAGGCTGAACTGAAGCAGCAAGAAGAACTCATTGAGAGATATGCCATCAATATTTACCTCAGTGACAGGATTTCCCTGCACCGTCATATAGAGGATAAAAGAATGTACGAGTGTAAATCCAAGATGTTTAACTATAGGAGACTTCCCACCACCTCTGTTATCATTGCTTTCTATAACGAAGCCTGGTCGACTTTGCTGCGCACCATCCACAGTGTTTTAGAAACTTCTCCTGCAGTCCTTTTGAAGGAGATCATCTTAGTTGATGACTTGAGTGACAGAGTTTATTTGAAGACACAACTTGAAACCTACATCAGCAATCTCCAAAGAGTACGCTTGATTAGAACAAATAAGAGGGAGGGGCTGGTTAGGGCCCGCCTGATTGGGGCCACTTTTGCCACTGGGGATGTTCTCACTTTCCTGGACTGTCACTGCGAGTGTAATTCTGGTTGGCTGGAACCCCTTTTGGAAAGGATTGGTGATGACGAAACAGCAATTGTTTGTCCTGTTATAGACACCATTGATTGGAATACTTTTGAATTCTATATGCAGACTGGAGAACCCATGATTGGCGGGTTTGACTGGCGTTTAACATTCCAGTGGCATTCTGTCCCCAAACATGAAAGGGACAGGTGGAAATCGAGAATTGACCCAATCAGATCGCCCACCATGGCTGGAGGACTATTTGCTGTCAGCAAGAAATATTTTGAGTACCTTGGAACATATGACACTGGAATGGAAGTGTGGGGAGGTGAAAACCTCGAGCTGTCTTTTCGAGTGTGGCAGTGTGGAGGTAAATTGGAGATCCACCCGTGTTCCCACGTGGGCCATGTATTCCCCAAGCGGGCACCATATGCTCGGCCCAATTTCCTACAGAATACTGCTCGGGCAGCGGAAGTGTGGATGGATGAGTACAAAGAGCATTTCTACAATCGGAACCCTCCAGCAAGGAAAGAAGCTTATGGTGATATTTCTGAAAGAAAATTACTACGAGAACGGCTGAACTGCAAAAGCTTTGACTGGTATTTGAAAAATGTGTTTTCGAATTTACATGTTCCAGAGGATAGGCCAGGCTGGCACGGAGCTATTCGCAGTATGGGGATCTCTTCTGAATGTTTAGATTATAATTCTCCTGACAACAACCCCACAGGTGCTAACCTTTCACTGTTTGGATGCCATGGTCAAGGAGGCAATCAGTTCTTTGAATATACTTCAAACAAAGAAATACGGTTTAATTCTGTGACAGAGTTATGTGCGGAGGTTCCTGAGCAAAAGAATCATGTAGGAATGCAGAATTGTCCAAAAGATGGGTTCCCTGTTCCAGCAAACATTATTTGGCATTTTAAAGAAGATGGGACCATTTTTCATCCACACTCAGGACTTTGTATTAGTGCTTATCGGACACCAGAGGGTCGACCTAATGTTCAGATGAGAACTTGTGATGCTCTAGATAAAAATCAAATCTGGAAGTTTGAGAACTAGAAGAGGACAACAGCATTTTCATCCTGAGCTGATGATATATTTAGGAAAGTCAGATCCTCAGTGAAGATTATATTTCATCAGCGATCACCCAGTGGTCATCTGTGAGAGCACTGTAGAATCTGTGGTTCATTTTGGTCTAGAACACTGAAACTGGGTGTTTGGAGAGCTGCTGTTTAATGTTTCAAAGTGCCTTAAAGGTGGTTTTATTTCACAGCTCTGTCATTTTGGTTTCTTGCTTCTCAATAAAGAAGTTGTCTGCGAATAGAGATACACAAAACATTTAAGTGCCAGACTTGATATTAAAGAATGTAAGAGTCCAAGAAAAATGAGAGATGATTTATGTTGATGGGTAAGTTCACTGCACATCCCATTTTTTAACCAAACTCATAAATGTGCAGTTTGAGCTATTGTTATTTTGATTGTATATAGAATTTGAATTTAGCTAGCACATTAAATTTTAGGATTTTTTTTATTTTTTATTTTAATTTTTCTTTAATCAAATGGAAATCGAAGAGTTGATTTTAAGGAGAAAGACTTGGTTTAGATGTATCTGCCCTTAGAAGAGGACATTAGTTCGAATGTGAGTTTGAAGGTCTTTTTAACATTTAGACATCTCAGAAAAATATACCAGTATCTGAATGACATGGGGACATCTTTACATTCCACACTTTGTAAACTTGGACTTAACTTATCTATATTGATACCTCAAGTTGCTCTGATTTTGTAAGCCGTCCTATTTGTGAACTTGTTTGTGTGTTAGGGCATTTTTTGATTGCACTTCCTTAAGTTGTGAATGTACTAGAGAGGGACTCATTCAGAATACTGTATACTTCCTTCCTTTTGTTAATGCTTAATCACTTAAAGTAAATTCAATTGAGGCCTCTTTGAAGTTAAACTCAACTGTGTTTACTGAAATGTGTGAAACTGAAAGTGGGCCGAATTTTACAAAGGCTGTGGAACTCTTCTATGAGTTCTTGCTGATTAGGGCATTTAAGCATTTGTCTTAAGAAAACAAGGGGAAAAGACTGTCTTGACAATGGTAAATGCTGCCTTCCAGCTTGTTTTCAGCACCTATTAGGAGCCTGGAATTTAGGCAGCTTTCACTAAGTGGGAGAATGAATGACTCAGACGAGGAATGTGACTTTGGTCAAATCATTTGACCAGATGACTCAGTTTGGGCCTCAGTTTCCTCATCTGTAAAATGTAGGTGCTGGATTAGATCTTAAAGATCCCTTCCAGCTCTGAAATGTTATGATTGTACATTATACCCTTCTGAGATTCAGTCATTGTGCAATCTCTGTAACACTTGTTATCTCATCACTCTCAACACAGGTAATGTTGAGCAATGCTCGATCCAGTTATAAAGCTGGTAAAGGGAACTGGTTTTAAAACTTACGTGAGCTGAGCTCATGCTAAGCGATTTCTTTTGAATTGAATGGAAAGTTGTGGTCAGTATTTGTATTCATTTCGTTTTGACAACCGTTGAACCAATTTTTGTTTTTATCTTTAAGATTTAGAATTCTAAAGATAATCTTTTGGGCTAAGAATATAAGTATTTCCCAAACTAAATTATTTGAGAAGTCAACTGGTTTTATTCCAATATTATATCCAGAAATCACAGGCTAAATTTAGAATTAAATCTCGATTAGTTCATTTTGGTCTAGATTTATGAAAAATGCATGCTTCATAAGGAATTAGTTTATAGTATTCATAAGTAATTTTCAGTGTTTACTTAATGACTTAGAGAGTAGGAACTTTGCAATATTTGAATTTAAGAAAAATTTTTAGGATAACCATTTCAAAAAGTAAAATTGCTATGTATCTTGAATATGTTGTTTCTTTTTTACTTCTTAAAATGAAAATGTGTTAATAACTTTCTGTAAGTTATCTCTCAATTGTAAAGTTTATCAAAAAATTACCCAGATTCCATGTGCAATGTATATGGCCCTGGGTGTAATTTAAGGAGGATTTATAATAATGTTTCTAATTTTACAAAAGAGTTGATTGACAACAGATATTTTCCTAAACCTACCTTCTCCCTTTGCTCCATCTGCCTTTTTAAAAAATTAAATCACCCTTTCTCTCTTTTTTTTTTAATTTATCTTTGTTGTTCTTTTTAGCACCCTATCAAATGGGAGAACTAAAACTGATATATTCTGGAAATACTTTTTGGAATTATTTTTATTCTAGTATTGTATTGCTCATGTCAAAGGGGAAAGGGAGCATTGAAAAGTAAAGTAGTACTTAATTCTTTATTTACCTTTTGTCTAAATTGTAGAGTGTGAACTCATTAATCTTTTTGGAAGAAATTTTAGGCTAGGTAAAGACAAAAGGTTGTTTTTAAGTTGTGTAGCCCTAGTAGGTTTAGGGTCTCAATTTTAATTAATAAAATACTTAGTATTGACTCATTTCTTTTTTTTTTTTATTTTCTGTTTTAATAATATTTTTTAATGGACACAAAGAATGTTAAGGTTCAGATTAATGTCTTTTAAATGATGAATTTTCTTCTGTATGTGAGCAGTTTCCATCTTTTTTTCCCTTTTGTTAATTGTATTTGCGATACTGATTAAGACATATAAAATAAAATGTGTGCCTGATTATTTTTGCAAGTGGATTCTGATGATTTTAGTCTATGGGATCACATTTATTGATGGGAACAGATGTAAGTTAGCTTATAATTCTTTAACTTATTTGAAAATGCAGACAGTAGAATATTAAAGAGTTAAGCTTTCTGTGTTATTTTGCAAGGTGCCATTAACCAGCATGTATGCTGGAGTGGTGTTAGCACTATTTATGCACTAACTACTCATAAACTTAGAATGATCAAGGATCTCTGGGACCTACTGGGGGCACTATAAAAGGAAGCAAGTGGGTACCTGGGCACATTAGTACTAATTTCACAACCATGGGCTGAAAAGAAATGTGTCTGTCTTATAAACCCCAGAGCCTCACACTTCCTTCAACCTTCTCTCTGCATCACCCTGTCCCTAAATGCAATTCCTATTCACCAGTAGCATCTCTCTCTTTAGTGATTCCTCCCTAATATCCTACACTCCAGCCTGACACAATGCCTGTTAATTACTAACCTAAGGACTTAGCTTTATACATCAGATGTCTTACAGCCATGTTTAAGATAACGTATAGTTAAGCTAAACATATTTTCACTGATCTCTGTTTTTTATGCTGTTTAAAAATTACTCTAAATACATGTGTTTTAATATTGCTCTCTTACTGACTGCAACCCTGTGCAAATCATTTCATCTTTGTGTTTCAGTTTCATGAATGCAAAAAAAACAAACTGCAGAATCCATAAAGACAGTACATTAATGATTGCCAGAGGCTGGGGGAAGGAGGAATAGAGAATGGTTTCTAATGAGGATGGGTTTTGGGGGGTATTGTCGTGGCGAGAATGTTCTGGAATTAGTGACAATGATTGTACAACTTTGAGAAGAACACTGACTTGCACACTTTAAAAAGAGAATTTATGGTATGTTAATTATATCTCAATTTTTAAAAAATTGGGGGGAAAAAAGAGGGAGAATTTCATGTGTCCTAGAAAAGATTTCTTTTTTCTATGTTCCTCTATGCATACTAGACTTTAAAACAAGCCAGCAGTATTTATCATTAATACTTGAGTCATTTTATAATTTAGTAGAATTAAGAAAGGTAGATATTATTTGAGTCTCCCAGTTTAGTGTTAGTCTGTGGGTGGAAATCAATTTATATTGGAGTCTTCCCTAAAATTCAGAAATGCCTCAATCATTCTTTTTGAACAGGAGGTAGAGATTATTATAAAAGGTGAATGAGTTCCTGAGGTATATAGTTGTTCATGGCAGAACTGAAGAGCAGTGAAATCCTTAGAACTTGCTAATAATCTAGTACTATTTTTCCCTTCTTGCGGAGCTTGATCACTTTTTCAGGCTGGCCTGGGAGAAATGTCTATTACAGGCCAGCAGTGTCCTCAGCTGTCTGGTCTCCATTCTAAGCCACTTATTTGCACTTACTTAATCCTGTTCAAAAGGGAAATGGAAGGCACCCTTTTGATTAAGTACTCCTTTATTTAGTTAATGCTACTATGTGCCAGATGCTGTCCTATGCTTGGGTATACAAACAGAAGTTAACAAAAGAAGTATGCCAGAGATGTTATGAATTCATAGACCAGCAGTAGACACAAATAATAACAAGTAAACACAAATTATGTGCAGGTACAACTTGAAACAGGAAAATTATGGAATGATGTGAATAAAAGGGTGCTTTAAGGAAAGATTACCATGTCAACATTTAATTTTATGGGGTCATGGAACACCTCTCCGTGGAAGTTAGATTTAATTCAATACCTGAAGGAGGAGTTAGCTAGGTAAAGATTGGGAGAGAATAGTATATGCAAAGAATATCATATACAAAAAGGGTGAGGAAGAGTCTGTCATCAAGAAAATAAAAGGCAGCCAGCATGGGTAGAACCTATAAACCAAGGAAGAGAGAACTTTGGGAGATAAAGTTGCAGGGGGAGGCAGAGGCAGCTTGGGTAAGGCCTTGGAGGCTATAGTAGGTTAAATGATAGCCCTCCAAAAGATATGCCCATGTCTTAATTCCTGGAACCTATAAATGTGACATTATTTGTAAATAAAGATTTTTGCAAATGTAATTAATTTGAAAATCTTGAGAAGAAATCATCTAGAATTATCTGGGTGAGCCCAAAATCCAATGACAAGTGTTCTTATAAGAGACACACAAAGGAGATATGAGAAAGCCATATGAAGCCAGAGGCAGAGACAGCAGTGATTGATCCATAAACCAAGGAGCTCTTGAAGGCACCAGAAGCTGGAAGAGGCAAGGAATGAAATCTCCTCTAGAGTCTTTGCGGGGAATGTGGTACTGCTAACACTTTGATTTTGGACTTTCAGTCTTCAGAACTGTGAGAGAATAAATTTCTGTTGTTTTAAGCTCCCAAGTTTTTGGTAATTTGTTATGGCAGCCATGAGAAACTAAAACAGAGGCCACGTTTTAGGTTTTTGTTCTGAGAATTGTGAAAAGTTGTAAGGGAATGACATGATCTGATTTATATCTCAAAAAGATCACTCTATGTGGAGACTCTGTGAACTATTAGAGAAATCTATTAAGAGTTATTATAGTAATATCTGCAGGAAATGATGGTATTTCAAAGTAGGATGGTGATCTTCAAACTAAGGAGGTGGTCTGGGAAAAAGAAATGTGGAAGTTAATAGTATACAGATGATGTTTAAAGCCATGCACATAGATAAGATCACCTGGGAAGAACAGAACAATGAGGGCAAATGGCCTGCCTATGTCTGAGGCCTAAAGATCTCCAACCTTTAGATCAGAAGAGGAAATAACAAAAGAATCTAAGAAGAAATAATCAGAAAGATAGGGGAAGCTATTGTAGTAGAGTATCATGACAGCCAAATCTAGAGTGAGTAGAAATGTTGGCAGGAGCAGAGAAGATATTAAATAGTCATTAGAGAGAATGGGGAAGGGAACTATTATAGAACCGAGCACTGCCGGGCAGTGTAGAAGATCCATGTAAATTAGCCATCATGAATTTATCATGATCCCAGTCTGTCTGTGATCGTCGTGTTTAGCAGTTCTCACTGGCACAGAGATAGTCTCAGAGAAGGCAGAGTGATTGAGATTTTGCTAGGTTAACTTGAAGGAAGGAGGGAGAGTCAGGGGATTGAAAGTGTATGTAAGAGAGTAATTATAAATTGGATAGTTAAGTGAAGATGATGAAAAGAGAGCCTCAATGGAGAACAATGGTCAATAGATGAGAGTTCTGGATGAGATGGAAGCTACTGAACAAGTGAGCTGTAAGAAAAGAAAGTTGTCAGAGGATGGCCAGTTTCAATTAGTATTCAGGTTTTCCTGTGTGACCACAGAATAGATTGCTGAGGAAGAGAAGGTCTTTTGGGAGGCCTGGTTGTCACCTTGGTCTGAAATGTTCTTTACCACCTAATTTTTTGCTTGGCTGGCTCTTTCTTGTCCTTCATGCCTCCACTTAAAATGCTACTGATCACTCCATTTGCATTAAGTATTCTGCCCCTGAACAAAATTCTCATTATGACTTCCTGCTTTATCTTTCGTGTCTTGCTTGTTTCTCTCTTCTCCGCTTGAATTTAAGCTCCCCATTTAGAGATTTTGTTTATTTTGTTACTTAGGATGTCCTCCGCCCTACCCACAATGCCTTACATGTCACAGGAGTGAGATACTTGTTGAATGAACAAATACCAGGAGTTGAAATAGAGAGAAAGACTCCTAAAGTAGATGAAATATAGAAGAGAAAATGATTATTACTTGAAAGAGTTTCAGCAAACTTGGTGTCCCCAAGCAGGGTCAAGCAAGGTTTAAGTAGTTAAGGACAAGGAAGGACTTTCAGAGAGGAAGATGCGGATATAAGGGCAATTATCTAGTGGGTGCCCCTCTGGCTCAGTGGTAACTTTTGAGAAGGAGAGAAGTCATGGGTGTCAGGTTCAGCTAAGGGGATATCCAGAGCATGATGGGAGTGAGAATGCACAATGATTGATGATCAGAGGGGTTTAAGGCTTAAACTTATGGAGAAAACAGATCATGAAGCATCATAGATTCTTTTTTTTAACTTTTTTTTTTTCAATTATAGTTGACATACAATATTATTAGTTTCAGGTGTACAACATAGTATTAGGCACATAATATACCTTACGAAGGGATCACTCTGGTGAATCTAATACAGTCAATATTATTGACTGTATTCTCTGTGCTGTACATTACATGATGGATTTATTCTTGATAGCCTCTTGGAAGGTGGTGGGCTCTTGAGTTTTACAGGATAAGTTGAGAGGTAATCAGAGGAGAGAGAATGGGAGAACACAATAACCAATGAAGTGTTATCATCCCTTTTTATGGATGCAGAAACTGAAAATTCAGTGACTTTTCTGAAGCTTATATAGCTAGTTAGCAGCAGGGCCTGGTTGAGCCTGATTTGGAGCCTGATTCTGGAGCCACACTCTTTTTCCATGAGACTAGTCAATCTCTTTCCCAAAGGGCCACACTCAAGTTTATATAAACATTAGAAGAGTCTAAAAATATTTTCACAGTTTGCAGAATCTGAGCTGCAATTTAGAAGTTTCAATTTAAAATTTTAAAATTTTAACATCGAAGTTGACAATTTTTCCCCTTTTTTTCCTGCAAGGTTACCCTGTCATTGACTCAATCTTTTTAATATGCATGCGATGTTTGTAGAATAAATGATTACAAAGGACAAGTTTATTTCTCCTTTTTTCTAACTGAATAGAAGCGGAATTGTTACCAGAGAGTGGGGATCCTCTCCCGACGCGTTGTCCAGGTTCTTGATGTCTCAAACAAAGAATTGAGCAAGACACCGAAATACAGTAGAAAAGAAAAATTTTATTAGAAGGGAAAGTACACTTCCAGAAGTGGAAGCAGGCCTGAGCAAGAGAAGCATGACTCAAAAGGCCTGGTAACAAAGCGTTTGGGGTTTTTATCCCTATTTGCTATGGGTGGTTACTTTTCTTAAAGGAATGGGCTTCCTTGATTGACTACTAAGATTGACAGGACTCAGTGATTCATCATTTTGCAGTCTGTGCATGTTTGTTCCCAGAATTCAGTCTGTTATAATGATATTAATGAACTTCTGGGCATATGCATCATATTATAATGATGGTATAATGAGGCTCAGGTGAGTTGAAGGTCTTTGGGGTCTTCATTGCGCAAGTGCGAGTGACTGGGCTTAAACTGGTACCTAATCCTCTGCCTACTTGTTTCTTTGTAAGAGTTTAAAAAATGCCCTTTGGCTTGCATTATTGTGGTCGGATTAGGGCGGACCCCTTCTAGGATAGGATGACCTCAGTGTCTTTGCAGGGAGACCCGAAACCCCCTAACTTTCCTGCCTAACTCTTTTCTAAGAGTCATGAACCCCTTTATTATTAGTATGGATGGTGAGAGATGGGAGGTCTCTTCCTATCTGCTTCCCTGAGAATGGCCATAGCCCTACCTACGGGTTTCATGGAGCTCTTTCCTTTTCTGCCTCAGGGTGGGGTCTTCAGTTTCCTGCTCAAGCGCCACCTCAGTCCCTAGACAAGGAAAAGAAGATACAAACTTATTATTTAAATCATATATCTATTAATTTCTATTATTGATTTGCCTGTTAAGTGAGTAAAGGGAAACAGATTTGGTTAATATATTTCTTAAAGAGTGAAAAAGACCTTTGGCCTAAAGGCCCCTCCCTTCTCAGACTCTAAGGGCCCATCTGACTTAACACCCTTTCTGCTAACAATGGGCTGATGATCCTTATCTATACCAGAGGATCTGAGTCACCAGTTTGGGGCAATTATCACAATTTGAGGGAGAAGGCCTTTTTTCTCAAAGAAAGGAGGAAGAAAATTTCTAGGTTTACTAAAAAGATTAAAAACTCTGCCAGAGATGTTCCATTTGTAAAAGATGTCCCAATGCTAAAAGATTAAGAATTTTACAAGTGATGTCCTGTCTTAGAATTACATTTGGAATTTTAAGTTATTTTTCTCACAGTAAAACCATAATAAAAGTTTGCCAGAAATTTTTTTTTCGCATCATGGTTCTTGATGGCAACTTGTGTAGTAGCTTTGTTGAAGTTTCTCCTATTGTTATAGTTTTTAAAATTACTCCCAAGTGCTAAAGTAACCTTGTGTACTAAGAGGGAGTAGTAGAGTGCAGTATTTCTCAAATTTTGATATATATCAGAATTAAGTGAGAAAGTGGTGAAAAATTCAGATTCCTGGGTCTCACCCCCAAAGAATGTAACTTACTAAAAATGTACATTTTTAAGGTCCCTAAAAATGGAGATAATTTATAAATCCCCAGCGTTTTGAAAGGCACTAGGTTATTGGTTAAATGCCCAGGCTTTGGAGTGTGATGGAACTGGGTTTAAAAATGGAGCTCTACTACTTTCCATCTGTGTGACCTTGGGCAAGTTACATAACTTCACTAAACCTCATTTCCTCATCTGTAAAAGAGGGATAATGATATTTACCTGACCTGTTGTGAAGATTAAATAAAAGAATGCTTATGAAGTTCTTAAAAGTGCTTAGGCCATAATAACAGTAAAGGTTTGTTGTTAACACTCCCCATAGAGATGTGGAATTTGAATAAGTTCAATTAAATTTCTCCAAATTGTCATTACTAAAGATTATTTTTAAGCACTCACACTTTTTTTTTTTTTTTTTTTTAGGCCATGCTTACACTACCAAGATAATTACTTAGTGTCAGGTGGTAGGAAAACATGCTTAATTATTTCCTCAGTCAGGGCAGAGAAATTGAAATTAGTGCAATCATTTAATTATACTATTATATAGTGCTAGGACTGTACAAACTAATTTTGAAAGTATGAGATTGGGTATTAAAGTTTACCTAGTTAAAATCAGAATATTGTCTTTTTATTGTACAACACTCTCCTGTCTAGGTTTATAGATGTGTATGCCTGGGGATTGCATTTTATTTTTCTTTTCTTAAAAATATTTATAGTCTACGGCCATGCATGCCACCCTCAACACGCCTGATCTCATCTGATTTCAGAAGCTAAGCAGGGTCGGGCCTGGTTAGTACTTGGATGGGAGACCACCTAGGAAGACTAGGGCTGTAGGCTTAAAAAAAAAAAAAACAATTATAAAGGACTCCTTCTCATAGATTTTCTTAGAACATTTCATTGTTTATTTTTTCTGAAGAAGGCGGTACAGTGCTTCTTTTGTGCCCCAAAGACCAGCATGAACCTGGAAATGCAACAGAAAGTACAAAATCATGATGCTCTCAAACTAGAAAGCTGAGTTTAATTTGATAGGTGGATTTTGAAGTAGGACATAATGAGAGTAGAAAATATAGAGAGGGTCTTCTGAAGTAATTGAAAAATTCAAGAATTTCTATAGGAAGGTGATTGAATTATTAGGACTCTCCTGAATGTGAAAAAGCTTGAGAGGGGATATAATCTAAATTTATAAAGTTGTGAAAGATACAATATTGTGAACACAGACATTTTTAGTAAATTCTAAAATATATACTCTTTGACCCATCAATAATTCTTTTGGGAATTTATCACAATGATGTATTGCACATGTCAGAGGACATATGTATATTACAGCATCATTTGAAAAGTAAAAGACTGTAAACAACCTAAATAGGGGAGACTGGTTAAATAAACTAAGGTATAGCTATACCGTAGCATACCATGAAGCTATTAAAAAGAGTAAGGCAGAACTGCCTACAGTCATGACAGAGTAATTGATAACTAAACTTGCCCTCCAGCGGAAAACAACTGTAAAACGAGACAAAATATGTGTGGCAACTGATTTCAGGCAGTCAGCAACAGAAAGTGCAAAACTTATTATTTCAAGAAGGGAAACACATCACCTTAGCTGTCTTGCCAGGGGCACTCCTGCTGCACATCAGAGAGGCAGAGCCGAAGCAGAGTGACAGCCTACCTACACTGAGGCAGCAGAGGTCATAGTTCTGGCTGTGCCAGGTCTGAAATTTACATGGCAGAATTCCTGAGAAGTTGTTACTAAGGGTAAACAGCCACAGAAGTCCGTGGTGGATGGTTATAGTTTTGGCTGAGGGTCATGCAGCACCCTAGTTGAGAATTTGTGAGAATCTAGCAGAGACTGCTTCCTGCTAGACTGGAAGCGGAATGGTGATCTCAATGACCATGGAGGGCTGGATGTCCCTACATTTCTAGCTTGGACAAAGTGGGGAAATCTCACTGAATACCTCATTCATGTAATTGAGACATCAGGGAGGCCAGGTCTTAGGAATCAGGACCACACCTGAAATAGAGTGTAGGCCCTAAGTCTAAGTTCAACACTGAAGTAGATTCACTTTATCAAAGAATAAAACCACTTCTGACATGACTAAAAAGGATGAAACTGAATTCTGAACTCTGATTAATAGGATTGTTTTTGCAGAGATGTGGGTTAGTGATTATCACCCTGTTATTTGTGTATTTTAGGCTTGAACAAAAACATACTGTGCATAATTGGAGCCAGGGTTTACTGTGGGGA
>NW_006443138.1:21993272-22001598 GCF_000325575.1 Pteropus alecto | reverse complement strand
AGGGAGGGCACTAGAATATATTCTGTGTTAGACTGAAATTGGAGTTATCAGTATGAACTCATGGTTTTTAATATCTTTACATATAGATAGATATAGCCTTCCTACATCTATTTTCTACATCTAATTTCTTCCTACATCTAATTTCTTCTGCTCACTGAAATTTCTCATATCTTATTTCTTAGCTCTATTTGCTGACAAACATACTGATAGCAATGAGCAAACATAGTCCCCAGATCTTGGTTTCTAAATGCCACTCTCCGCTAGTAGGAATCAGAGCTTCCTGAGGGAAAAAAGCCAATTCCAGGTCTGGGGCAGGGGAAGTACATCTTGGAACATTTTCTAATTCTAGAAGTAAGGAAGTACTCAAAGAATGATGGCCACATATCAGAAAGTCCCAGAGGCCAGCTTTAAGGGGCTCATACGAGCCAAATCTGGAAAAAAATAAGAGTCTAAATAAATAATGATAACTATGGATTATAACCCATTGAGTAAAATAATCTGAGTCCACACTGATAAATAAGTAAATTAATAAGTAAATGGAGAAAGAGGGAAAATTCTATCTTACAATAATAGATTAACAAATTAAATATTAGTTTATTAAATAATTCAATTCATATAATTGCTAATTAATAAATTATGGGTTGGAATATCACTAAAGGATGCTAAAATTAGTGTGTGATAGTTTTTTGAGGAAGAGGCTTCTTATGTAGTCTTAAAATGTCTCCCCACAAACTTCTTATTGATTACAAAGAGGAAAGATAATAACTTCACAAGGTAAAATCCACATAAACCAAGTGATCAAAGTGAATCTCACCAGCATTGGGATAAACAGACATCACATGCATCTTAATATGATGCACTGATAAGAGCACAACATAACTTTTATTATCAAAAAAGATATGTTCTGAATCTAACACAAAAACAACAGGCTTGCAATCTTCAAGAATATCAAAGCCAATAAAGACAAAGAATGACCTAGGAAGTCTTTCTAGTTCACCGGAGACTAAATATACATGGCAATTAATGCAGTGCATATCCTGGATTACATCATGGACTGGGAACAATAGCTATAATTGGCAAAATCCATATATGGACTGTGGATAAGAATATATTAAATAGTATTTAATTTCCTGACTTTGTTAATTGTACTATGGTTTATGTCAGTGAATGTCCTTGTTCTTAGGAAATACATATTGAAGTATTTGGTGGTAGAAATGTTATGATTCTAACATTTCAAATGGTTAAGGTTTTATGCAATATAAAAGTATATATGTAGAGAGAGAATGATAAAACAAATGGACAAAATGTCAACAAGAGCAAAATCAAAAGTAGAGAATATAAGGACATTTCTTTTTTTATTATTAAATTTGTTGGGGTAACGGGTAATAACATAAATTTCTTATACTACATTGTAATTGTACTATAAGTTTGAAATTGACAAAATAAAAATTTATCAAAAATGGGGCAGGGAGAATAAGGGCAGCTCTATGTACTAATAAAGCATGATCTTCAATATATTATACTAAGTGGACTAGGTGAGAGGAGGATGGAGAGTCAACATGCATAATGATGGGAGTAGCATGCTACCATTTTTATAAAAAATACATGTTAATAGATGCATATATTTGTTTAAGCCAATAGGAGGCTACTCAAGAAAATAATTAACACTGGTTACCTGTAGAAAAGGAATCAGATGGCCAATAGGTGGAAGGAGATTTTGGTAAATAATCTTTAGTAATGTTGAAATTCTGTATCATATGTACATGTATTACCAATTGTAAAGATAATTTAACAACAAATGTAAAAACTGGAGGCAGTACTATTTCTTTCCAGAAAATAATATTCCTGACAGAGCAGACTTATAAGTAATGGTAGCTGATTTTGGTTAAAGTACCGAGTGAGAGAGCGTGGGTTGACTAAAGAAAGTTATTGCTGCTTAAGGTGACAAAATAACTGTTGGCCTTTTGGACATTATGGAGAGCAAACATGTTCTCCATTAGTGTGTTCCTTGTGTTACTGCCAAAGACAAAGCACTGGCTTAGGCGAGCATGGACTTTGTTTTTTTTGGTATTTTTTTTTTTTTTTTTTTTTATCCTAAGGAGGATTTCTTGAAACAATGAATTATTGTTGTAGAATATAATTTTTTTTTAATGGGTAGAGTTACCAGTTAACCTTTACTCTTAACTTCCTCCCTTTGACATTTTGTTTCAAAATAGACCAGCCAGCTGATGAATGGTACAGCTTTGACATTTTGAACTGTGTGCTAATGTTTATACAGGGTGTGGTTCAATAGAAATGAGTGAAAGCAAATTCCAAGTTGACACCATATGGCACTGACATTGATAATCAGATACCTTTTATTATCATGGTATTAAGGTTTGGTGGGATGAGGTTAAGGGAGTAAGAAGGAAAACTCAGTGTTGGTTTTCACAGTTTTTA
Organism: Pteropus alecto; assembly: GCF_000325575.1. Classification (NCBI taxonomy): domain Eukaryota; kingdom Metazoa; phylum Chordata; class Mammalia; order Chiroptera; family Pteropodidae; genus Pteropus; species Pteropus alecto. Next base: position 21,999,159 of record NW_006443138.1, on the reverse strand, counting down.
ATAAGAATACATTCATGGGGTTTTTATAGATTGTATTTTTTTCTGTGTGTGTGGCCCAGGGCACACTATATTTTCTTGCAAATTTCAGGAAATAATTAGTAGGCCTCTGAAATGCCACCTTACCCTAAGGTCGGGCTGTCCTAGTCCTTTAAACCTTTGTTTGTCTTGCTCTCTCAGTCACTTCTTTTTTGTAGGCTTCATGCCGATAATAGCAAATGTTGCTTTAATGTGGGTATGTAGCTACCAATTCTAAAGTTTTGAGCGTCCACTCTGGTCCAGGTGTCCTTTTCGTCTTCCGACAAAGTATGTGAAGGCCCAAGCCCTGGGTCACCTTCTCAGTTAAGCTTCATATTCTTCTCTCTCCAGCCACCCCACCTTAATTATTCGTTGCTTTACCATGATACTATAATAACATTTTTTCTGCTCCTTATCATATTGAATACTAGGGACCCTGTAAACCTTCAATGAGTTAGTGAATCAATTGTATTTAATAACTCTCTACGCTTTCCCTCCCATTTTCTCCTCTACTCACACCATTGCAACTTTGATTCTACCATTTCAACTGCCAAGTCTACATTTGATCCTCCGGCCCAGGGCTGCCTTCTTGGGCATGTAACCTATGTAGTCGCACAGATCCCCACACTTAGTTTAATGCCCTGAGATTTCTGTCTTCAAATTCTTAATTTTTCTACCAGTGCCCCACATTTACATTTTACATGGGACCCCACAAATTATGTAGCTGGTCCTGTTCAGGCCTGATCTTACTAAATCTCCTCAAAGCATTTGACACAGCTCGTTACCCTCTTGGAATACTTTCTTAACTCCTGGACACTACAATCTTCTCGCCCGCTCCTACTTTATTTATGGCTCCTTCTTTTGCTCCTCATTCTCTCAAGGGTGAGTACTTTCACCCTCTTCTTTATCTGTACTCACTTCCTAAGTGATCCCATCCAGTTGCCAGCCTTTAGTGTATTATCTAGATTCCCACTGCTTCAAACAGTAACAAAAACAAAATCTCTAGTAATAATAGCTACATTTGAGTATTTTCTATGTTTCAGGCATGATTGCCAGGCATGGATTACTAGTATTCTTCACTTAATACTTTGAATACCTCATTTTGCAGATGAAGTGTCCCAGGCATAAAGAGGTTGAATAAGTTGCCCAAGGACACACAGCCGGTAAGCCTGGATTTTAGTCAGGAAGTCTATTTTGCCTTTTTAACCACCACACTGTATAGTCAAAACCGCTTCCTGAGCTCCAGATGAGTATATCCATCTCCCTGCTTGGAATTTCAACTCGTATGTCAAATGGGCACCTCGAACTTTATATCCTAAAAGGAACTCTTGATTCCCACCCCATCCTGCCTCACTCTCAACCTCCTCTCCTAGTCTTTCTAGTCTCATTAAATGACACTGAAATTCACCTGGGTGCCCAGGCCAAAAGCCTGGCACATCTGCTTCTTCTCTTTTCTCTCCCTCACATCTAACCCATTAGCAAGCCTTATAAGCTTCACCTTTACCAGGTATCTTGATTTTGACTGCTTTTCTTCTTTCCACAGCCTCCAGCTAGTCCAGATCACCACCTTACCCTGACTAGATTATTGCAGTAGCCTCCTAATTGATTTCCTTCTTCAGTTCTGTCCCCCTATATATTCTGTACACAACAACCAGAGTGATATTTTTTTCTAAACGTTTTATCGAAGTATAAGATATGTACCAAAATTGGACAACTTGATAAATCTTCACAATATGACATGCCTATTTAACCAACACCTAGAGCAAGAAACATAATATTACCAGTACCCCCAGAAGCCCGCTTTGTGCTCCCTTCTAGCTACTATCCTCCTACTGTTGCCACTCAGATAATCTCTATGCTGACTTCTTATTTCATTGATTAGTTTAACTGCTTCTTGAACTTCATATAAATGAACTTTAATTGCTCAGTAGCTATACAGTATGAATATACCATAGTTTATGTATCCGTTGTGCTTTGATGGATAGTTGGGTTTCTAGTTTTCGTCTATTTTGAGTAGTACCAACACAAATATTATTGTACATCTTTTACTAAACATACATATGAATTTCTGTTAGGTGTACACCTAGGATTGGAATTGCTGAATCAAACGGTAAGTGTATATTCAGCTTTAGTAGATATTTCAAAAATCATTTTCCAAAATTATTATAACCACAAGCATTATTTGAGAGTTCCGGTTGTTCACATCCTCACTAAGATTTGGTATTATTTATCTTTTCATTAAAGCCATTCTGATGAGTGTCATTGTGGTTTTCTGGTTTATTGGCCATTCGGATATCCTCCTTATTGAAGTGCCTGTTTAAGCCCTTTGCCTACTTTCCTGCCTTTTCTAATTGATTTGTAAGATTCTTTTATATTCTTTGTTATATGTTAAATGTATGTATCGTAAATATCGTCATCTGCTTTGTGACTTGCCTTTTCACTTAGTGGTATCTTTCAATGAATAAAATTTTTTAATTTAGTGTAGTACAAATTATTATTTTCCTTTAGTAATTTTAGTAATTTAGTAATTTTCGTGTCTTGTTTAAGTAATTTTTGCCTACCCTACTGGCCATGAAGATATTATCCTATGTTCTCTTCTAAAAGCTTATTGTTTTTCCTATCACATTTAGACCTACAATCCATATGGAATTATTTTTTAGTATAAAACATAGGAGTCAAGATACATTTTTTCTTTATGAATATCCAGTTGACCCAACATCAATTTTTGAAAAGACTGTCTTTTTCTCATTGCCAGGCAATTGTCTTAAATCAGTTCATGAGACCCCCCTGCTCAATATCTTTCAATGTTTTCTCATAGCACTTAGAATAAATATATACCTGTCACCATGGCTCCTTGCTTGGCATCTCGGCTTCCATCTCACTATTTGCTTGCTACTTGGCTTCCTGCTTGTTCGTTTGCTTTCTCGCTTGCTTGCTTGCTTGCTTGCTTGCTTGCTTGCTTCTCGGCTTCCATCTCACTATTCTCTTTTTCTTCCCTCCACCGTGGCCTCCTTACTGTTCCTCAGTCTTCCAAGTGCATTATTGTCTTAGGCCCTTATGCATGGGATTCTTCTGCCCAGAGTGCTCTTTCTTCACATCTTAGCTTGGATCATTTCTCATTTCACTCAAGTAAAAGTCTGCTCAAATGTCCTTTCCTCAAAAAGGACAACTATTCACCCCATATAACATTAAGAATGAATAATATAAAAGTCTTCTGAACATGTATAATGTTATTTTTAAAATTATAATTGACATTCAATATTATTTTATTTTAGTTTCAAGTATACTCCATAGTGGTTAAACATTTATATAATTTACAAAGTGATCCCCCTGTAAGTCTACTACTTACCTGGCACCATACATAATATTGTTATCACAATATTATTGGCCATATACCCTATGCTGTATTTTACATCCTTGTGACTATTTTATAACTGCCAATTGGTACTTCTTAATCCCTTCACTTTTTTCACCCAGTTCCCAACCCCCCTATTTGGCAACCATCAGTTTGTTCTCTGTATCTATGAGTCTGTTTCTATTTTGTTTGTTCATTTATTTTGTTCTTTAGATTCCACATATAAGTGAGATATATAGTATTTGCTTTTTTCCGACATATTACACTTACTATAATATTCTCTAGCCCCATCCACGTTGTTGCAAATGGTAAGATTTCACTCCTTTTTATGGCTGAGTAATATTCCATTTATATATATACCGCATCTTCTTTATGCACTCATCTATTGCTAGACACTTCGGTTGTTTGCATATCTTGGCTATTGTAAATAATGCTGCAATGAACAAAAGGCGCATATATCTTTCAAATTAGTGTTTTAGATTTATTCAGATAAATACCCAGAAGTGAAATTGCTAGGTCATAAGGTAGTTCTATTTTTAATTTTTTGAGGAAGCTTCATATTGTTTTCCATAGTGGCTACACCAATTTGCAATCCTATCAACAGTGTAAAAGGGTTTTTCTTTTCTCCATATCCTTGCCAACACTTGCTGTTTGTTGATTTATTGATGATGGCTATTCTGACAGATGTGAGGTAATATCCCGTTGTGGATTTAATTTGCATTTCTCTGATGATTAGTGACATTGAACACCTTTTCATATGTCTATTGGCCATCTATATTTGGAGAAATGTCTATTCAGATCTTCTGCCCATTTTTTAATTGTAATTTTTTTTGGTGTTGTTTTTATAAATTTTGAATATTAACTCATTATCAAATGTATCATTGGCAAATATCTTCTCTCATTCAGTAGGTTGTCTATTCATTTTGTTGGTGATTTCCTTTGCAAAACTTTTTAGTTTGATGTAGTTTCATTTATTTTTCTCTTTTGTTTCCCCTGCCCTAGGAGATATATCAGAAAAAAAATATTACTAAGAGCAGTGTCAGAGAATTTACTGCCTATGATTTCTTCTAGGAATTTTATAGTTTTGGGTCTTACATTTTAGTCTTTAATCCATTTGAGTTTATTCTTGTATATGGTATAAGAAGGTGGTCTAATTTCATTATTTTGCATGTATCTGTTCAGTTTTCCCAGTACCATTTCTTGAATAGTCTATCTTTACCCCATTGTGTATTTTTGCTTCCTTTGTCACAGATTAATTGATCGTGCAAGTGTGGGTTTATTTCTGAGCTTTCTGTTCTGTTCCATTGACCTATGTATGTTTTTATGCCAGTATCATGCTATTTTGATTGCTATAGCTTTTTACTATAGTTTGATATCAGGTAGTGTGATACCTCCAACTTTGTTTTTCTTTCTCAAGATTACTGTAGCTGTTCAAAGTCTTTTGTGGTTCCATATAAATTTTAGGATTATTTGTTCTAGTTTTATGAAAAATGCCACTTGTACTTTGATAGGGATTTTATTGAATCTATAGATTGCTTTGGATAGTATGGTCATTTTAATGATATTAATTCTTCCTATTCATGAGCACAGTGTACACTTCCATTTATTTGTATCTTCTTCAATTTCTTTCTTCAGTCTCATAATTTTCCTAGTACAGGTCTTTTACCACCTTCGTTAATTTTATTCCTAGGGTGTTTTTTGTTTTGTTTTGTTTTGTTTTTGTTTTTTGTTTTTGGTGCAATTGTAAATGGAATTGTTTTCTTAGTCTCTCTTTCTGATAGTTCATTATTGGTGTATAAAAATGTGATCAGTTTCTGAATATTAATATTGTATTCTGCTTTACTGAATTCATTATCATTTCTAATAGATTTTTGGTGGACTCTTTAGGGTTCTTCATGTCATCTGCAAATAATGACGGTTTTACTTCTTCCTTTCCAATTTGAATGCCTTTTTTTTCTTGTCTAATTGTTGTGGCTAGTACTTCCTGAACATTTATGATGTTATTAATGAATTTTTTCCCCTACAATATTGTGATTCCTTGAGGTAAGGAATTGTGTACTATTTTCCTTTCTATATCTTCTTTGCAACATAATACATTAGAACTCAAATAAGCCCTAAGTATAATGCATATAATTCATTGTTTTCAATATTTTGTCTACATTAGCCCCATATAATTCAGACCCTGACATAAATATTTAATAATTTGATGAGCTGTGATGGAATATCAACTTTTTATACTTTTTTTTAAAAAAGGGTGTAGCATACAATATTACAGTTTGAAACTTATAAACTCACTTTAACTATTTTACATGAAAATAATGCATAGGCTAAGTAGGCCCAAATAAATTTTACCTGTGGCTGAGAACTTAGAAGGTTTTCGGTGACTTTATATATCTCGTCTAACAGTAATACTAACTTATAAAGTTTCATTTCTTCTAAGCATACTATAATCTAGACTTACTGCTTCTCATTGACCTGATTCTTATTATTAGGAGTATTTTGGGGGCTACATGCATA
>NW_006443138.1:21992849-21993251 GCF_000325575.1 Pteropus alecto | reverse complement strand
AAAGAGTTATACTACTTTTCATTTGTTTACTTGTTCGTTCCTTGTCCAAGGCATTTATTTCCACCATTGATTGCATTGTTTTCTTAAAGGCTTAAGCTAATATGTGACACACATAATTCTTTTATTAATCATAGAATGTTGTGAATTAACAGCAGAAAGAGACTTTTAACATCATCTTCTCTAGCTATAAAAGACAGTACTGGGTCAATTGACAAAATTGGAATACAGTTGTTAGATTAAAGCATTATCAGTAATAAATTTCTCGAAGATGATAACTGTGCTATGGGTACTTAAGAAAATATCTTTATTCACACTGAAGTATTAGGAATCAAGGTGCCGTGATGATGTATTTACTTACTCCGAAAAGGTTCAGGAAAAAAATTGTGTGTGTGTGCAAGTTTA
>NW_006443138.1:21953457-21992622 GCF_000325575.1 Pteropus alecto | reverse complement strand
TGGAGAAGGAGAGAGAGAGAGAGAGAGAGAGAGAGAGAGAGAGAGAGAGAGAGCGAGCGTGCGCACGCACAAGTGAGTGCAAGAGTGAATTATAAACCAAATGGAGCAAAATATTAAAAACAGGTAGATCTGGTAACGGGTATGTTAATATTTTTATACTAGTCATGTAACTTTTTTATAAAAGTGAAATTATTTCCACAAAAACAATTTTAAAAATATCATCTCATCCATCCTTTCAGGAAAACTATTTAGTCCTCATGACACAGAGATTAAGTAACTTTCCCAAGCCACCCTGAGAGTTAGAGACAGAACTGAATCCTAGTCCTGTGTACTCTGTTATACTGTACTGCCTTCTAATAAATAGTCACTGAGCTCTAAGGGAATGTAGAGGCCAGCAATCTTGCTGTGTGTGGTTACAGCCAAACTTGCATATTCATGACATAGCTTTGGGTTTCTTTTAAAATATTTTTGCTATTATTACCTGGTCAGCCTTTCAAACTCTAGCCCCTCTGTTATCCTGACATTTTGTTATTAGATATGCTACGCACTGTAACGAGATATGCCTACATGTTAAGTTTTAATAAACAGTGGTTTTCTTCTTTTTCTTGATAGCTACTGCTTCTTGGGATACATTTCTCATGCTATGGAATTTCAAGCCACAAGCTAGAGCTTTCAGATATGTGGGTCACAAGGATGTTATCACCAGCGTGCAGTTTTCTCCACTTGGAAACCTATTGGCATCTGCTTCACGAGACAGAACCGTTAGACTCTGGATTCCTGATAAGTAAGAGAAACAAAGAAACACCTAATATGCTCTGGATTTAGAAATGTGAAACGAAACTAGAGCCTGGCTGCTCTGGACGCATTTCTTGGGAAGGCCTAAACTCCACAGTTACCTGCACTACATTTAGTCTTAGTCACACACGAGGTATTGAGTCAAACTATTTCAAAGCACTTTTCCTCATCTTTAACTCATAATTATGTCTTCTCTTTGAAAATTATTTCTAACCATGGAAATATGCTTAATATGTACTAAGTGTTTTTTGGGCTGGTGATAGTTATCAACCCTTGTGTAAATCTGATGTACTTATATTGTCTCCCCAGAGAAATGGACATCAGCATATATAACCAAAAAATTTACAGTTTATTAACCTCTTAAAGCTCATTCAAGGATCTTTAGGACCTTTTGGGTCCCTATTAAAAACTCCGGTGCCAGTATTTTTTGATGCATATTATTCATAATTGGGCTCCAGAATTTTCTTGTTAAAGAAAATTTCTGACAAAACTGTAAATCATTGCATTTGTTGTACTATCCTATCCTGTTATAACAAATCTGTCTGTAAGAAGTTTTTCAACCCCTAGCTGATAGCCTATTAATTTTAAGCAATTATTGAGCTAATTTTTTTTAAGTTTTTAAACTCTTAATTATGTAAATTTTCGAATACACTTGAAAAGAGAATGAATAACACAAAGACTCCCTCACCCCACACCCATTGTTCAGATTCAACAGTTACCTGTATTCTGTCAATCTTGTTACATCTGTTCCCCCATAGCCGCCCCCCACCGTTTTTGCTGAAATACTTTTAGAACAAATCTCATACATCATATCATTTCCCCCAGTAAATACTTCGGAGAATAAGAATTTGAGCATTTTCCATGACTCGATTGTGGCAGGATTTGATTTGTGGTATGTGATCGAACAGGCTCAGGCAGTCCCAATTGATAATTCATGGAACATTTCTCTGACAGTGGGCACTTTTTTTTCCTGCCACTGCCCAAGGGAAATGCCATGCTAAGAAATCTGAATATTATCCTGATGTAGCAAAAGCTATTGAAGAGGAGTGACATGTTATAATGACACTGTGGATGGCAACATAAAGGGTAATTGTAAGGGTGAGAGACTGGTTTGGGGTCCAAAAGGGAAAGCATTTTCTAAAATCCTTAATTTTGGGAATTTAGGACCAACACAACACAGCCTCAGTCACCCATTACTAATTCAAAGAAATCTCAGTGAACAAACTATACAAGGGTACATGAGCTAAAAAGCACAATAAATCATTAATCTGTACTGGCTAATCTAACAATTAAACTTGTATAGATATCTCTAGTTCCTCTTTCTAAGTCTATCATAGTGGGACCAGGGCAATAGTGGATCATGGCAACAGGAAGGAAACTGATGTATCAGCTATCTACTGCTGCTTAAAAATCTTCAAATCATAATAGCTTAATATAATAACTATCACTTCTCACAATTTTGTAGGCTGTCTGTATAATTCTTCTGTCCCATTTGGTCTACCTACTACTTATGCAACTTCATTAAGTTGGCAAAAGGGCTGGTGGGTCCAATACCTTGCTTTTATTCTTAGTGCTTTGGTGTTGTCTCTTGGCTAGAGCTCCTTGGTCCTCCATCTGCCCTCTTTCTAGCAGGATAGGGACTTCTTTACAGCTTGGCAGTTGGGTTCTAAGGTAGTAAAAGCAGAAATTGCTAGACCTTTAAAGGGCTAGGCCAGAAACTTGCACAGTCACTTCTGCCACATTCTGTTAGTCAGAGTAATTCACAACACCAGCCCAGATTCAAAGGGAGGAAAACTCAGCAGATTCCACCTCTTGTGGGGAGGATGGTAAGTGTATACAGGGATGAGAGGAGTATTAGGCAGCCATATGTGCAGACAAACACCCCAGCTGGTGACTGGAAGGCTAAGAAATAATAGTAGGAGCAAGTGTGGAAGCAGGTCTGGCCTGGAGTTTGTCATGGTAGAGAGTCAAGAGAATTTGGGTAGAAAGGACAGGTATGTGGGAGGCAGAGCACCTACATTACGGCAAAGTGAGAAACTAGAAACCAGTTAAGCACCAGCACATCAAACACAAGGCACTGCTGTCTTGGTTTTTTATATGCTTCCTGTTGAGACCAGATGCAGTGGTTAGGCTAGCCTACAGCTGAGCAGAGACACTTTTAGAAGGGAAGCAGGATAGCCCGCTGGAGCGTGTAGTATACAGCTAACAATCAGGGCAGATATTGATGATACTGTCTCCTGGCTTCCTGGTCAGAGCAGACACCAAGGCCTTCTTTGTTTTCTCTAAGCCTTATACTTGAATTCAGGCCAAACTGTACTCTGACTTCTACTCATAGACCTTTTCCTTGAAACTGCATTGAACTTGTTCCTGAATGCTCCCTCCTATATTTTTCAAATATTGGTTTTTAGTTATTCCTGGTGTAATATAAATGTATCAGGTGATGGAGATTTATGACAGTCTCCTTTTCTTCTGTAGGCCACTGGAAGGATAAGTCAGGAGGGATCTAAGAACCTTTATGTATTGACTCTTCCACTCTTCCTAGTGGAATTCAACAAAGTGTATTGAGCTCTTTTTATATGCCTGACATTGTGCTAGATGCTGGTCTTACAGAGATGAATTAATCACTATTCCTGACCTCAAAAAACTTACTGCTTAATAGGAGAGAAACATGTCTATTTTTTAAAAAAGTACTATATAATAAACAAAGTAGATGTAGCAGGTACAGAGCAATTAAGCCTGTTTGGGTTGGTCCAGGAGGTCTGGTACTAGGGGAGGTAGTTCAGGCCGAGAAAGCAGAAAACACAAAGCAAGAGGTGTGTCTAAAGCACTGGGATTATTGTTCTCAGAGTACAAAGTTCAGTGTGGTGGCAGGATGCTTCACCAAAAGGCTTGAGTATTGTACCATTTTTTTGGAGGGCAGCCAGTGACATGTTTACACTGGGATCTACATGCTCGGAGTTACTTTTAGCAACGTATTAAGCACAGTATGTAGGTGACTGGAGGGAGGTGAAGGATTAGAGCAGGAAGACCAGCTAAGAGGCTTTTGCAGTAATCAAGGTGAAGGATATTGAGGGTATGTATATTTACCTACATAAATGCAAACATTAACTGGGATAGAAAGAAGAGAGATTCAAAAGATATTTAGACAGTGGTATCACCATCACTCAATAGTTGGGCGACCTATTGTATGTGAGAGGAGAGGCAGAGGAAGGAATTGAGTGTAACTTCCCAGGCTTCTGCAGATTCTGTTGCCTGATCTTTTTCAAACAGTTATGGCAATTTTCCTCATAAGTTATCACCTGTATAAATAGGACTTTCTGAATGGAAAAAATTGCTAAGTCTGGATGTAGTACAAAGTGAGAGTGCCTTGGGCACTTGGGAACTCTGGCCCAAAGTGGTATTTCCCAAATGTCACCTTTTAACTCCAGCATTATCCATTAGCCTGCCTTTAACTCTTAAATTTTTTTCCTGCTGCTTCCCCTTCAGTGCCACATATTATTTTCTCTATCTGTTCTTCCTATTCTCTTTCCCCACTCTAGTCAAGGAAAAAATGCATCTGAAATTTCAAGGTGTTGAGAACTGAAGTACTATGTTATTGCCAATTATCCTTTGTTTTGCTTGTCTAGGAGTGAGTAAGGCCTTAGGTACAATGCAGGGGTCTCAGTTCTCATTACTGGTAGGTGGAAATGCAAGTGGAAACTGAAAAGGCAAATCACCTAGAGATATTCTGTATAGTGACACCAGTTCGAAAACATTGCTTTGGAGCTATTCATTTAATCTGTCTTAGCTTTTCTAGGTTGCAGATTCTTTATATATTGCTATTTCTAGAGAAAAAAAACAGGAACTTAAAATGCATGGTAGAGATTTGCTCAAAATATTATTTCCCTAGCTTTCAATTAAAACAAAAACAAATGCAATTAACAAAGCCATCTTGAAACAGTATTGATGAAGAATGCAATACAATATAACCTTTCATGCTTTTTTTAGTTTTGCAAGAGTTAAACTATTTTGTATGTTTCAAAGTCTGTTTACTGATGAGTTATTGATTGTAATTAAATCAAATGTTGTAAATATTAAACTGTTCATTTCCAGGAGAGGGAAATCCTCTGAATTTAAAGCTCATACAGCTCCAGTTAGAAGTGTGGACTTTTCAGCTGATGGACAGTTTCTGGCTACAGCTTCCGAAGACAAATCCATCAAAGTATGGAACATGTATCGCCAGCGCTTCTTATATTCCTTGTACCGACATACTCACTGGGTACGCTGTGCCAAGTAAGTGCAAAAAATTTCATAACAAGATTTCCACATTTTTCCCCCTGCCATAGTCTGTGTTTGTACCCCAACTCCCCAAAAAGGGGACTGTGGGAAAATCCCTCCCTTCCTTCCTTCCTTCCTTCCTTCCTTCCTTCCTTCCTTCCTTCTTTCCTTCCAGTAAATATTTATTATATGCCTGGGAACACAACAGTGATGGGAATAATGATAAACAGTCAAAAACCCCTCCTCTCATGAAGCTTACGTTCTAGAGAGGGGAGACAGACAATAAACAAATAGGAAAATGGATATGGTAGGTCAGATGGTGGTAAGTGTTAGGGTAAAGCACAACTGAATTAGAATGGGGCCTACAATTTTAAACAGGGCATTAAGCAACTGCCTCACAAAGTGAGTGGCCTTTGAGCAGAAACTAAAGGAAAAGAAGGAATTGAGGCTTGAAGATATTTGGGAAAAGAGTGTCCTGAATAGAAGAAACAGGTGTGAAAGCCCTGAGATGGGAACCTGGTGACGGACTGAGGACAAGGGAGGAGGCTGGTGGGGAGCAGAGCAGGAGGAAGGAGTAGTAGAGGCCGGGGGTGGAGGGGAGGGGCGCAAGTCAGGAGCAGCTCTGACGTAGACCCTGAGCGAGACGAGATGCCACTGGGGCATGTTCATCTCTCTGGCTTACACTTAAATGGGATCACTCGGACTGCTGTGTGAAGAAGAGACTGTCAAAAGTCAGGGCCGAAGCAGGGAGGTATTAGGAGGCTGTTGCAGAGGTTAACATCCTGGCTTGGACCATTCCAAGTGGTGGAACTAGAGAATTGGAGAAGTGGCTGGATTCTAAATATTGTAGTTTGAAGTGTTACAACCAATAATACTTGCTGTCACATTTCATATGACAGAGAAAGAGAGGAACCAAGAATGACTATGTAATCTTGGCAACATTCTGTTGGGACAAGTGCTATTGCAGGTGTCATTAACTGTCAGCCAACAGCCACGGAGACTTTTTTATTCCTAAGACACACTACTAAAGTACTTGCAGTATATATCTTGTTTCCCCATCAGAAGCACCCTGCGAAGGAAGGGCTGTTGTTTTATTTTCCCCACTTTGCAGATAAGGAGACTGAGTTTCAGAGTTAAAGTTAAACTCATCTAGTCAAAAGTGACAGAAACTCAAAGAAATACCTTTTTTCTCTCAAAGTGGTTTATTGGCTGATGTGTTTTATAAACTTGAAGATGGGAAGCAGGGACTCCAGTGCCCTAAGACTTCTCTCTAGATTTCTCTACGTGCTGGCTCCATTCTCTCAAACATCCTGGTACTGAGGTCATTGCCAGCTCTAGGCTGAAGTCCTCACAACTTTGTGACTGGACAGGAAAAGCTCGTAGCGCCAGTTAGAAAAGTATCAGTGGTGACTCTCAGCTCAGGCCCTGTTCTCATCTCTTTGCCAGGCAGTGAGATGCTGTGGTCTTCTCAGTTTCAGCAGCCACCTGACTGAGACCAGTTACCCTGGCCAGGGAGGAGTGTTCATACCTACCACAGGTTCTGGTGCTGGAGAGAAAGGACAGTTCTCACAAGAAGGGTGCTGGTACAGACATGGTCCCTGGGGAAAAACTGAACCCTGTAGCCACTCAACTTTGTGCCCCCTCTATGAAACAACATGCCAGGTGACCCCCGCTGGAATGTGGTGGAATGGGAATATGAGCCCAGCTCTACTTGTCTTGCCTTATAGTCCACACTCCTATGCTGTCAGTGAGACATTATTACTCAGAAGATGTTGATTATAACCTGTGGTAATGAGTGTAAGAAGAATAAAAAAGACAAACAGAAGGTTATACCTTTAGTTAATAGTATATTTATTCTAAAGGTCTCAGCTGCTTTTGGCTCTGGCCATCTCGGCATTATTTCTATATATGCCACATAGCTATGTGATTAAGAACATGGACCTGGGACCTAAATATATAGGTGAAAATCCCAGCCCTGCCACTTACCAGCTGTGTGACTTTTGAGAAAGTTACCTAACTTTTCAGTGCCTCAGATTTCTTACCTGTGAAATTAGGGTGGTGATGATAATAGTTACCTGCTACATAGGTTGTCATGGTATTTAGATGAGCAAATACTTATAGAACATATACACAGTAATCACTAGATAAATTTTAGCCTTCATCTTCATCACCATCATTGACATCTGATTCTTATTTAATTTTTAAAGATACTACATACCTTGAATTAATAATTTTTTTCCACCTAAGGAAGAGACATGTGTGATGGTCCCAAGCGGCTGGTCAAATCATTTATTTGTTTTATAATAATGAATACATTATTTATTTATCAGTGATACTGTAAATAAGAAGAGGAGGCAGAGATCTATCATCTAGTAGATCAGGCCCAGAGAAAGATAGGCAACTGGGCTGGGTACTGGGTACTCATGTGCATTCTGACTAATAATAAATAAATAACTGTTATTTATCTCAATAGGCTGGATTCAAATGCATTCTCAGTACCCTTCCAAAAGGAAATTAAGGTAGTTTATAGTAATGGTCATACCTGTGTACATATCAGTCATTGGAGGGAATGCGAAAACAATTCTGCCTACAGCTATACCCAAATTGGGCATGATGTTTAGCCTGTTTCCTGCAGCAGTGGTATTAATGGAATGATGGTGTCTGAAATATTCTAATTTTCTAAAAAGAAGGAATCCTATCAAACTGTTCAGATAAGAGAAAACTTTTCCTGGAGTAAATTTTAGGAGATACTTTATTCCTTGTCCTTGTATTGAATCATCTATGTATAATATAAATGTAAAAAAAAAAAAAAAAAAAGGAAGAAAGAAAAAAAGAAAGAGAGAGAGAGAGAGAGAAAGAAAGAAAGAAAAGATAATGATAATGTAAGAAAGAATTTATGAAAAGTTCAAAGGTCACCAATAAAGTGAAATTTTAGTCTTCAGAATATTCCTTTAATAAGCATAGCCCCCACTCTTTACCACATGTCTGTGCTAGATGTAGAGCTGGAAAACACAGTATCAGCCTTGAGGAGCTTTTACAGTTCAATTGAAAAAATTAACAAATAATTATAAAATGGTGTGTACTATGGAAAAACGATACATAAAATTATAAGGGAGTATGTGAGTGGGGCATTGAACTAGATAGACTCTGTGAGAAAAAGTCAAGGAAGACATTCCAGGCCCAGAATGGAGGAAAGGGAAGAGGAAGAAGCAGAGGTAGCGTATTTTCAGATGGGAAGTAGATGGCAAAGAACTGACCTGAGAATGATGTTGATGCCGAGGAGAGCAAAGCTGTGAGTGAAGACAAGAATGCAGCTGTCTAATTACATGGTACAGTTTCTGGATACAGCTGTACCTGGAATTAGAGTAGCGGGGTGGGGTGGGGAGGAGAGAGAGGAGCCTTAAAAATTCCCTTTTGTTTTTTAAGGCACTTTCCATAGGAACTGACAGTGGAGCAGAGTTTTGGGAAAATGGGACTTATCCTTGCATCCAGTCATGTGCACTCAAGACACCCGTTTTATCTCCATCTCAACACCATTGCCCTAACTTTTAGCATTACTGGTCCTTGTAGAGACTTTGGCAATAATCTCCTAAATATTCTCACTGACTACAGATTTGCCTTCATTCTACCTTTCCCTCTACTGCCCTACCACCTCCAAAGAGACCTTTGTGAGATGCAAATGTGGTCATGCTGTTCCTCAGCTTAAAAGCACTCAGTGATTCCTTGCTCCAGCGTGTCTGCTCTGCCTTTCTGTTACGGCCTCATCTTTTGTCCTTTCAGCCATTCACTTTGTTGCAGCTACACAAGATTTCCAAATGTGTAAGGCTCCATTACGATCTGTGCCTTTCTACATGCTGCCTGCCATGTCTGGAATGCACCCAATTCCACTGACCCTATTGTGCATCTCTTCCTCTAAGAAATGTTTGAGACTCTCCCAGACCACATTTTGTATGATGTCTTTATGCTACCACATTGCCCCGTTTATGAGGTCTGTCAGTTGAGGCCTCTCTTCCCTATCAGACTCTAAATTACAGATATTTTATTCATGTTGTATTGTCTTTCACTGTTCTAAGTTCTATATATACCACAGAAAGAAAAACAGACAAAATTCCTTCTCTCATTGAGCTCCTTCTACCAAAGGGAGACAGACAATAAACAAATATATTAGCGATATGTGCTCTGCAGAAAAATACTATAAGGTAATAAGGTAGAGAGTGATAAGGCTAGGGGTGGTCTTTTACATATGGCGGTCAGGGAAGGCATCGCTACTAAGGGACATTGACTGAAGTGAGCGAGCTAGAAAGATGGTATCGGGAAGATTGTTTGAAAGAGAGTCAGACACAGGGTGAGAAGCACTGTAGAATGTTAGTTGTAGAGGGGGAAGGCTCAGAAGAGTTGTGCAAAAATGTAGGTTGAATGAATCAATGAAAGGTTGACCTCTAATGTGCAGGTTGCTTTGGTGGGAGTTTTCATAGACTTCTTCAGGCAAGAGTCATTTTTGTGGATTTTTCATATCAAATTTACAAGTACTGTACATGCATCTTATGCATAGAGAATGTTTATGTGGCTTTACTACTTTCTTTTTCCATTTTAGTCTACCTCTATTTAGATTAATAATTTTTATACTCAGCATACCTGGTCATAATGGAATACCTTTATCTTGCTGGTACCTTGTGGTTCTGAGTTTTATGTTTTTTGAGTTTTTAAATCATTTTTTTTGTTTGTCTTCTTACTGTTTGGAGGGAATAATTCATATGAAATTCTGCAGAGGCCTTTCTGGAGGAATGTTCTTAAATAGATAATTTGGTTGAATTTAATGCATAAAGATTTCATCTTCTTGGCAACTTTCCATATATGTGCTCTACAACATGCTTAGAGATTCTACTCACTCATTTATTACAGTCTTTTTTTCTTGACTCATCTTATTGCAGTTAGAGATCAAGAGAGTTGAGAGGGCCCAATTGACCACTCAGGCCCAGCTTCTCAGGGTGTTTGTGCCACGTCCTGTGAAAACTCGGCCTTGATGTGGTCATCCTAGTGCAAGACTTTCTCCCAAAAGTCCTAAGGACCAGAAGTCCTGTTCCTACTCTTTACCCAGAGGTGGGAATGCTCAGGGGGAACTGAGTCACACGTAATAAATTTAGGAGAGTCTGAAACATAAACCTGATACCAGTTTACTTATTTACAATGAACATGCTAGCTTTCAAAGGGACTAAAAGATTGGCGTGCCTCAGTCAGAGTCTTCATCCTTTGCCAACAAATTCACAGTAAGACCTCTATGGGTCCTAGAACTAAAGCAAGAATCTTGATGGATAATTTTCTTAAGTAAGGATAGTGAGATGTGCCTATCTCTGCCACATATACATATCTGCAAAGGAAACTGTATGGTCAGTTCTGTTGGCCAGGTACTTGCTCCCCTGGGCCAGGCAGGAGACGCACTGACTGCTCTTACTCTTGCCATTGCTGGGCACCTCCTCTCTGCTGACATAGTATCTTAAAGGTATTGCAGTATTATTGATTAGTTTCAGCAGAAGGACAGCATAGGGTAGTTAAGAACATGGTCTCACTAGCATGTGATTCTGGGAAATGACATAATTCTTTGGGCCTTCATCTGCTCCTCTATAACGCCTGTACAAAGGGGATAACTTCCTCATAGAGTTGTCATGCAAGTTAAACAAATTAATGAATGTAAGTAACGAGGTCAGCTATTAACTACCCTCACATTCCAATTTTTTCTCCTAGGGATTATACTAGAGTCACCTTTAGCCTGTGTCCAAAAGTCATTTCACACACTTGCATAGTTTTGGGGTTACTACTATATACAGGTAATGACTATCCTCCATTGAATGCATTTTATGTATTTAAATATTAGAGGGTAACTCTATTTCCAGGTACTTGGGTCTGAAAATCTCTGCCTTTTAATTAGAATGCTTAGTCTATTTAGTTTATGTAAATAGTCCTATGATTAGGTTTAGTCTACAGTCATACTGTTTGTTTTCTACGTGTATTTCTTAGTATCCATTTCATCTCTATTGACTTTTCAGCTTTACTCTTTGTCCTGTTCATTTGGTTGTTTAGAGGTTGCAATATGCACCCTTAACATATCCGTCTACTCTTGAATTAATTTTATGTCATTTTATATGTCATGTCAGAACTTCTAAAAGTTCTAATGTTCGAACTTACAAAATTATATCTCCATTTACCCACCTATTGACAGTTTTACTTGTATATACAAAATAAGGCCACAATACATTAAGCAACCATTTTCTTTTAAAGAAAATAAGAAACAAAAAAAATCTTTTCTATTTACCCCTATATTTACTTTTTCTAGCACTCTTTATTCCTTTGCGTAGATCCAAGTTTCCATCTGGTATCATTTCCCTTTAGCCTAAAAAACTTTATTAAATATTTCTTGTAGTACAGGTCTCCTGGTGATAAATCTTCTCAGCTTTCTGTTTATTCTTTTTAAATGATATTTTTTTCTGAGATGTTAGAATTCTAGTTCAGTGGATAATTTTTCTCTTAGCACTTTAAAGATGTTATTCCATTGTCTTCTCATTTGCATTTTTTAATCTGAAGGCAGTAGTCATTTTTACTCTATATCTAATGTGCCTTTTTCCCCACTGCTCTTAAGATTTTTTGTTTTCAGTGATCTGCCTACTTATGGTTTTGTATATTTTTCTTGTGGTTCACTGAACAGTGTAAATCTATGGATTGATATTTTTTTCACATTTAGAAAAATTGTGTCTTCATATATTTTTCTGCCCTAATTTCTTTCTCATCCCTTTCCGAGATTCCAAATTCACATAATGTTTGGCCATTAGATAGTGTACCATAGTTTATTAAGGCTTTGTTCATTTTCTCAAACTTTTTTTTTCTCTTCGTGCTTCAGTTTGTTTAGTTTCTATTGGCCTGTTTTCAAGTTCACCAGTGTTTTTTTTTCCCTTGCCATATCCAGTCTACTGTAAGCTTATCCATTTCTCTGATGAGATTCCCCATTTGTTTGTTTATTATACCCATATTGTCTTTTAAATCTTTGAATATATTTATAATAACTGTTTTAAAGTTATTTGCCAATTCCAACATCTCTGTCATATCCAGGTCAAATTTTTTTTCTTCTTTGTATTTTCCATGATTTTTTTTTTTGTTGTTGTGTGTCCATTCATTGCTAAATGAGATTATGAATTACTTTATCATTTTCTAAAAAGAGTTGAATATTGTTCTGGTAAGTAATTAACTTTCTGCCAGCCCAGCTGGATTCTGTTGATGCTTGGATTTAGACTTTATAGGGTGGATCTAGAGTGGCCTTTACTCTTAGGCTATAGTGCTAGTGGCCTTTCTAGAGTCTCAGCTAAATGCCTGGAGTATTTAGCAAAATCTGCTCAAAACTTGAACATCTCTCAGTACAATATAACCTTTGTAATCTTTGTTCAGCTCACAGTCTCTCAGTAATTGTTCTCTGCCAAGCCTCATTGCCCTGTGCATAAGCAGCTTTATATGTGACCAAAGACTCAAGGGGACTTGTAGGCAGACTTTTGGGGTGGTTTCTGCTCTTCATAGCTTCTCTCTTATACCCTGCCCACAAAATTTCAGCCCCTTAGCAGTTCTGAATTTTAATTTCTGTTTACTTTGCCCAGCGAGACTGTTGCTGTTTCTTTGGGCTTTATGTCCTTGTGCCATGGTCTGAAACCTGGTTTGGATTCGGTGCTCATCTCATTTATTTCCATCTCTCAGGATTCACATCCCTGTGTTGTTTCTGCATAGTGTCTAAAAAGAGTTGCTCCATATATTTTGCCCAGTTGTATCATTGTTTATGGTAAGGGTATAAGTCTGATAACCATTACTCCCCCTGTCCAGACCTGGAAGTTCTGTGAAAGGAATTTAGTAGAACCTGACAAGCTAATTTCAAAATTTATATGGATGAGTTAAATGTGCAAGCATAGCCAAGAAAAAAATGAGAAGAGAAATAATTGGAAGAAACTTATCCAACCAGCTCTCAGAACACAGTATAAAATTATAAAAATTAGAATATGGTGATAAGGGCACAGGATTAGGAAAATAGGTTATATAAAGCCCGGAAGCAGACCCATATATGTGTTATGATAGAGCTGCCATTTCTAATCAGTAGGGAGGTGAATGGACAATTTAATATGTAGTTAAGATAATTGGATTTCTGTTTTTAAAAATTTAAAGTTGGACCTTTATTGCACATAATACATTTATAAAAATTGCAGATGAACTAAACAGCTAAACATTAAAAATAATCCAAGTGATACTGCATGGATAATATATTTGAATGAATATAGAGGGTCAGCAGAGCAATTGTTTCCTCCTTCAGTACTTGAATTTTAAACGTATACCATAGACTTAAATAACTAAAATTCTGTGTCTCTGTGCCCACTACTTATTATGAGCTTTTTCCTGGAGCCCAGACTTACTCCATGTGGCACAGAGATGCTGTCTGTCAATGTAATAAGAGATGAATAGCTATGTTCTCTGGACTAACCATTGTTTATGACCTTGCATCTTAATTTACAAAAATATTTTTAAGCTATGCCATATAGTGGGAAATATATTCATGCTTTTAAAATATAAATTAGTATATTCTTTTTAGAAATCAATGTGCAGAATATATCAGCAGTCTTTGTTTACAGTGATTCCATAAGAAATTTATCCTAAATATTCTTTAGTATTCAAAGGAAAAAGCTTTATGTTCAAAGATATTGCTTTCAGTATAATTTATAATGGTGAAATACTGGAAATAACCATTTTTTTTTAAGTAAAGAAAACTAGTTAAATAAATTTAGATTATTATGTATTCATTAAAAACAGAATATATGCAAATAACGACATGAAAACATGTTTATGTTGGGGAAGGGAGAGCAAAATTCAGAACTTTTGATCAAAAGATAAAGTACCTATCACATACAAAATATTAAATGTGATGGGACTATGGATTTTTTTTACTTACTACATTTCCCAGTTTTTTTAACAAGTAATTTTTCTTTAATGAATAATGAAAACATTTATCATTATATATATAGATAGACCGATATACCTATATATATAATATGGAGGTGAGAAATATCTCTTTTTAGTGATAAAAGAATTCTTCTAAAAGTTAAAATTATTGTAGCCCTTATTTTTTTTTTAAATAATGTATGCTGTGAGATAACTTATGTTTCTTTATGATGTCCATAGTCAAAAATACAAAGAGGCTAATGAGACAACTTTTCCAGCATTACTGCTCTTCTAGCATTATTTTTCAGGGGGGAAATCTGCCTTTCAGTTGTTGGTAGTGTTGCAAGTGATCTTTGACCTTCTCAATTCCAAAGATTTTCTTTTATTATGGTAAAATATATATAAAATTTACCATTTTAACCATTTTCAGTATACAGTTCTGTGGCATAAGTATGTTCATGTTGCACGACAAACTGTAAAGATTTTAATTGTCAGCTCTTATTGTCTATAATATTAAATTAGTCCCAATTCCCTTAAAAAAATTTTTTTTAAAGCCCTAAATGTTTACTGAGGATGTACTCAGCGCCCTGCACTGTGTCTAGGATATGACAGTGAATAAGACACATGTGATTTTTCTCTTCTTGGAGCTTACATTCATTAGGGAAGCAAACAGAACATGCGGTTGCAAGGGTGATGTAAGTGTGAGTATGAGGTATGCTAAGAATACCTCCTGGGGACCTAACTTACTGCAGGGTGGGGGTGAGGAATTCGGGGAGGCTTTTCTTGAGGAAGTGAGGGGAGCAGAGATTTGAAGGATGAGTAAGATTCTTTTAGGTATTTTAAACTAGACAAAGAGTAGGGAGCAGTGTTTGAGGCTCAGGAAACAAACAGCATGTGAGGAAATACCTGAGGCAGGAGGGAGGAGGACCAGAAAAAAGAGAGGTGTGGGGTCAGAAAAAGTAGGGCATTGAAGATGAAGAGTCAAGAGAACAGATCCTGGAGAACCTGATAACTAGTGGTAAGGATTTCAGACATTTTCCCAAGAGAAATGTGAAAGCAACAAAGGGCTTTAATCTGAAAATTTTAATTTAAGATTTAAAGATCACTGTTGTCGCATGTGGAGAATGGAAGAGAGCAAGGCCTATTATGGTTTGAGGAGACTGGGGCTAATAGTGGATTGATATGCGGGGGTGTGGAGGAGAAAGAGGAATCAAGTATGACTCTTAGTTTTCTGGCTTGAGAAACTATTTACAGAGAAAAGGAACACTGGAGAAAGAGCAGTTTGGGAAGGAAGATGGTGAGTTCAGATTTGGACAAGTTCAGAGTTGGAAGCGCCTGTAGGATATTCCAAGAGGAGACACCCAGTAGGCAGTTGTACTTAAGGGTGGAGATCCCAATTGAAGTCTGGGCATGTAATTGGTAAATGATCCAACAAATGATTAGCATGTTTTATGGCATGCTTAAATCTCTTTATGTCTCTTTCATTTGCTTTTTGTCTCAGCAGTTGCAGGAATGAGTCCTATTACTGCAATCAACAACAGATGGTTTCTCTTCTAATGCTGACCAACACTTAAAAAACATAAATGTTTTGCTTATTGCCTTGAACTTCACCTTCCAGTATGTAAACACAAATGCCCATCAAATCCCTCTGAGACTTTTTTTTTTTTTTTTTTAATAAATTTTACAGGCAAGCAGAGTTTCAGGTTTCAAATCTAATTCTCATTTCTTACTATTTCTAACATCTAAATCATCACCTCTACTGAAGTCCTGAACACTCAATATAATTTGTAAGGTTTGCAATCAACATCTTCCCCACCCTTATTATTGTTGGTATCAGATTTCTTGCCATGAATCATGAATGTTCAAATGACCTCTAGAATAAGGGATCTTTTCAAAAAAGTTTTCAATTTCTTTCTTTTTCCTTTTCTTTTTTTTTTTTTTTTTAATGAATCTATGAGAGTTTTAGGTCTGAATGCAATCCAGACTCTCTCCTTATCCGAATAGAAAATGGTGGCCAGGGTGGTTGTGAGTTTCACAAGGTTACAGAGCTGGGCAGTTGCAAAATTGGTCCTACAATTCAGGATTCTGTACTGACTGGGCGGTCTTATTTCTAGTCATTTTTACTGTTCCCCGTTCCTATTGAATAGCTGCTGGCTTCAGAGTACCTCTTATTAATGTTTGTCTCTTTAGTTGACATGGAATATGGTGGTGAATGAGACCAAGATCTCCGTCTTCATGAGGCTTTTAAATTAGGGAAGAGGTAGGAGGGGGAGGGCACATGTGAACTCTGTGAACCAGTTTTTCTAGAAAGAAGTTCAAGAATTTCCTCATTTTCTCGAATAAGTACCAATACATTTTAAGAGATCAAATAGTAGTTTAGTTAACTTCTCAAATGCTTTACAGAATGTCCACATCTGCTGATCCATTAGTCACTTGATTAACATAGTATTCATCTTAGTGACACACTCTCTGGAAATTTTAAAAGGTAGAACTGAATAAGAGAAATCTGTTAACATCTTGGTAGAAATTTTATATCCTCTTGCCATTCTAAAAGTCAACAACACAGATGTTGTTTGAACCCTAACAAAGAAAGGACTGTCCTTTCCTGATCAAAGTCAGGGCAAAGAGAAGTGTATTTTATTGGTGCTGACTTATTTTTGATGTATCTAATTAAAAATAAAAGTAGGGAAGGGAAGATGAAAACCACCATCTTGACTTTCAGCTCCTCCAAAGGCAAAAAACATATACAGAGAGTATATGCAGGGATTATAATGTAGTGTCCAGAGGAAGGCCTTAACTGAATCCCCCTTTGACGATGTGGGGTTAGAGATAGAAACCTCTGCTCCCTCTAGTGCCAGCTTCTGCCCAGTCTTTTCCACTCTCCACTTGTCTGATGTTCACATTCCCTTCATTTCTTTAGCACATGAGAATTTCTCTCAGGTTATAGCCCCTCCTGCTCGGGGTGGATTCTAGCAGGCCAAGATACCTCTTTTTCCTTATTTATAAGTTTCTTTAAAATCCTCTTTCTTCTATGGAGCTTCTAATGTCAAGTTGGCACATTTTTTTGTTACAAACTCTTTTTATTATTATCTAAAATTATATTATTTGTGTGCCCGCCCACCTTTGTCCTCCCTAGATTAAAAGCCTCATGAGGACAGGGATTTTACTCTCATTTGCCATCATATTCTCATGACCCAGGACAATGCCCAGTGCCTGCTTCTGGCTCAGTAAATATTCAAATGAATCAGTGAATGAATATCCTCCCCCATAAACTCCTCAGGAACTCTGACAGCATTTGGTAGCACACATAGATTTTTATTAAAGTGTAGTATAGTGGTTAGTCTGTCATTCAGAGCTCAATCACATAGCATCTGGCTCACAGTTCTCTACTTTAGAACTTTCTGTGCTCTCAATACTTTGGCCAGTAGAAGAAACTTTCCTTTCTGTCAAAGATTTAAGCAGAGTGACTGAGAGATTTGGCTACTGAGCCAGATTGTCTGGTTCATACCTTCTTGATTGTGTGACTCTGTCAGTTTATTCATGAGTAAATTATGGCTAGTAGTACCACCTGTTTTGTAGGGTTAATTAAGGATTAAATGAGTTGCTGTAGATAATGTATTAAGAACAATTCTAGAACTACGGTCACTCAACAAATGTTGGCAAGGATAGTGACGATGATGGTAGTGGCAGGATTTGGCCAATAATGTTGTAGGATGAATATTTTTGTACTTTGTTTTTAATCAGATAGTTCCATTTTATTAATTTTTTTCATCATTGCTTTCTTTAAATGTAAGAATCAAGTCATCTCTTAGAAATATTCTCTTTGAAATACTCATATTAAGTAATTTTTTAAAAAGATAGCTTATTAGGAAACATAATTTGATTCCTTGCATTAGTTGTTTACATTATTATGTAAAGTTTATTTTCATAGGAATACTGAGTAGTTGTTTCTTCCCCAGGGTTTATGTAAAATAAACTTCATCTATTTGAAGCATTTCTATAATATTGCCCTTCATATTTGAATCTTCAACACCTATTTTCTGGTGGATAAGATTAATAAAATATTATGTTATTATACAACTAAGCTGAACTACCAGCATGGAAGATATTTTCTTGCAAGGTTATTTTCTTGAAATTTTAAAGATTATTTTACATAGAACTTAATTATGCTCCTATGTTCCTTTTTAAAATATGGTGAACTTAATTATGCTCCTATGTTCTTTTTTAAAATATGGTGACTCCATAAATGCTAGATCACAAATTTCTCTTTAGAAGAATTAGGTCAGTCTTAGGAATAGAGAGGGAGGAGAGAAGAGAGAGAGAAGGAGAAAATTAAAAGAAAATCCTTTAATTATAATCCATACCTGTAATGGATGACTTTTATAGTGATCTGGGCATAGAGGGAAATACAAATAAAATTGTAACATAATTAGGTTTTTGTTATTTCTGAAACATTAATAATAGAAATGCTATTCATAGCTTTATAATATTCTAATTTTTTTTTCTTTTCTTTTCTTTTCTTTTCTTTTCTTTTCTTTCTTTTCTTTTCTTTTCTTTTCTTTCTTTTCTTTTCTTCCTTTTTCTTTTGGCCCTCTGCTCTTCTATCTATCCTAAAAATGCACTTAGGAGAAAAAAAATAGAACCTTGGAAAGACTCTTAAATGAAAAGATAGCATAAAAACAGTAGACAAGGTGTCTGAGAATTTTCTCATTTACTTTTTAATGGGGTCATGTGGATGATAGGTGTGTTCATGAGGGAACTTCAGTACTTTATAAATGAGTTAACCTATTTTCGGTCCATTGGAGCTCTCTGGCCTCCCCCATGTCCAAGAAGTTACAGGCTTGGGGAGTTCGGTCTTTTGTTGGGGTGGGAGTGATTGTGATTATCAGGAACCTTTCACAAAAATAATCTTCTTTCTTTTGCTTTCCAGATTTTCACCTGATGGAAGACTAATTGTATCATGTAGTGAGGATAAAACTATTAAAATTTGGGATACCACAAGCAAGCAGTGTGTCAATAACTTCTCAGATTCTATAGGGTAAGTCTATGCTATTTGTGCATTTATATAGAGTAGTTTGCTAAGGAGATGCTTAATTATTACCATTTGAATAAAGAAATGAGAGTAAAGAAATCAAAATATTAGATCATATTTTTCCTCCTAGGTTTGCGAATTTTGTGGATTTTAACCCTAATGGTACATGCATAGCTTCAGCAGGTTCTGATCATACTGTGAAAATCTGGGATATAAGAGTGAACAAATTACTCCAGCATTATCAAGGTAACAATTTCCATAACAGGAGAATTCAGTTGTTCAATGATTTTCTCTGGGAAACCCTCAAAGTGATAGACTATCCTTCTCAGTGTGGTCTGACCCTCTTAATGAGAGTCATGGGCTGCTTTTGAGCTGATTAGAGAACAGTTAGCCCCCATCAACAACATGCTCTGAGAAGCTGGGGTAGATGCCAGAGTGGAGAGGCTGGTAGAGGAACCTTAAAAATGATGCCAAGACTGTGAAAAAAAGAAGTTATTGTGAGATTTTCAGACTCTGCTTGTCTGCATTATGTGAGAAGTCAGGGGTAGAAAATGACTCAGAGAAAGTTATGTGAGCACAAATACTTGTTATAACTGGTAGAAAGCAACATCCTACTGTGCCTATGTATTGAAGTTGAAAAAGAATCAATTTCTTGGTTTATATTAGATTTATATTAAATCCACATTTCCCTTTCTTAATAAGTGTAATAGTTACCAGGTAGCCGACACTGCTAAATCCTCACAACAGCTCTAAGATGTATTATTATTATTACTCCTGTTTTATTTTATTTTGTTATTATTATTTTTTTACCCCTGTTTTAAAGATAAGGAAATTGAGGCTTAAAGAGGGTAAGTGACTCGCTAAAACAATTGATAGAACCTACTTGGGTCTTTACGTTTACAAAGTACATCTAAGAACATTTCAATCACTGTGTTATACTGCCTCCTATTGGAAGGATGGTATCCAGAAATGAATTCTCAAGCTGGCAAGACTGCCCTTCTCTAAATGTATCTCCACACTCCTCACCATCTTAGTACCAAGCCATTAATTGGTTAATTTAGTTGAAAGCTAGGTTATATACCTTATGGGAACCAGTAGTAATCAACCGTTGGCTATATTGGTAATATAGTTGAAGACTTTATAGTTATGTGGTTAACAAAATTATCTTTCCATGATACGCTCTCATTTTTAAAGCCATTCTGTCTCAATAGCTGGAAGCTTAAGCTGTATGATGTCAAACTACTTATTTATTTTAGTGAGCTCTGTGGAATTTTGGTGTTGCGAAGACATTACCTGTGATTCTTGTTTTCAACCTAATATTGCTAATCGGGCAAAAGGGCATCTTTAGAATTAAGAATTGTTCTCTGAAATTTTTACTTTGTTTTCTTTAGCAATTAAGATTTGTTCACTGAAACTTTTGTTTTGTTTTCTACAAATCAGTTCACAACTGTGGAGTTAATTGTGTGTCATTCCATCCTTCGGGTAACTATCTCATCACTGCTTCTTCAGATGGTACACTTAAGATTCTGGATCTCCTAGAAGGAAGGCTCATATATACACTTCAAGGACATACGGTATTAACACTAAGATTTTTGCTTTGTAAATAATATATGTTTTAAAGTTTTGATCCATTTCATTACATGTCTATTCTTTTTCCAAGTGTACACATTGCCACTATTGTAAAATTTTGAGGAGGCTTCATAGGCTATGTTTTTATCCTCTGGAAGCAACTCTCAGAAATATTGTAATTCTTGTCAAAATCAATGTGTATCTTTCAATGGCCATTAAGTTAATCCTCCACTAGTATCTTCATCAGGATGTAATATAGGTTTGACTGGGTAAGTGGTGATAGATAAATTTTTTCTTCTAATCTTTCTTCTCCAGTGGAGGCCGTCCCACTAGCTCTGACATTCTGAGCCTCTCACACGCCCTCAGTCACTTCTTTCTCTAAGCTGGTGACAATAAAAGGAGAATTTAACAAGTAGAGCCCAATGCCTTCTACTCTTGGGAGTAAACCTGTCCTCTCTGTTTTTCTCTGATACTTTTTGTGGGGAGGCCTTTCCTTCTCCAGTCTTGCCTGTGACGGGGCACTCAAATCTGTCTTGTTCTGGAATTCAGTTCTAGAAAGCCCATTTTCCCACAGATAAAGCCACATTCTTTCTTTACAAGTCTTTATTAGTGAGAAAGATGGCATTCTGGCTCCCATATGCCTTATACCTTTGTCTTATTCCTCAGTTGTTTTAGAGCCCAGTGAGAGGAGAGCTCCCTCCCTCCCTCCCTTTCTCTCTCTCTCTCTCTCTCTCTCTCTCTCTCTTTCTCTCTCTCTCTTTTTCTCTCTCTCTCTTACACACACACACACCACCACCACCACCACCACCACCACCACCTGGCATATAACAAACTAAAGATAAACTTTTTTAAGTATGTAAACTATTCCTCCTTTCTGGGTAAATATTCAAACTTCTCTAATTTTTTAGAATACATCCTCTTTTTCTTTTTCTTTTTCTTTTTTTTTTTTTTAAGTACTAGATACCTCTTTTAACCAAGTATAAGCATTTTATATCCAAAAATAGAATGGGCTTTGTGGTCTAGAGGAGAAGGGGTTCTTTCTGCCTTCATATATCCTGCCTGGCTTCCTGCTTTGCTTTATCATTTGTTCTGCAGCTGTGTCAGAGTAAAGCAGAAATAGATACTAGCCAAATATGTACGTAGACACAGATTTAAGCTGAATAACAACCAGTAAAAGTAGCCAAGGATTAAAATATCCATGGAAATAGTACAAATTAATAGAGAATAAAGATAGTATTTTAGGGAAAAAAAGTATGTATGAAGATGGAATCTTTTCATAGTCTAGAGGAGGTGTTTATAAGGCTACAGTACTTAAGTGTATGGGATGGTCTACTTGAAAAATATATTTTTCCCCCAAAATTTTCTTACATAGATTAAGGACATATTTAAAAACCAGAAATGAGAAAGAATTACTCTTATCCAGATTGAAAAATTGACCTACAGGCTGTGCATCTTGCAACTGGGCCAAGAGTAGTTTTGTCCAACTTCACAGTCATTGATCAGTTTCATCCAGATAATTGCACTAACTTCCTAACTGGCCTCCAACCATTCATTCTTACTTCATTATTCTCACAGTTGTGATATCAGTTTTCATCAGTCACAGCTCTCCTCCTATATATATCCTGCTTTTAAAATTATTAGTAGCTCACTATTGCCCACATGAAGGGCTAACTCAGTGAAGCCTGTTATGGTCAGGAAATGGCCTTTGTTCATATAGCTTCATTCCCATCACTCACAGAGTTTTCAGTTTCTGCTAGTGACTTGTTGAATAAAGAGTCCGAAGCCAGAAAATCTTAACAGAAATTCTTATTAACTTGCACATGTATAAGCTTTTCTTTAAAGGAAAAAAAAGTGTATTTTCTCATTTTTATTAGAATTTCTTTTTCATTAAGTATCATTTCCATGTATTTTAATATAATTGGGTTGGTTCTTTGATTATCTTTATCTTGCGTGCATTAGTTGCTAGCAATTGAATATGTTCTCTCAGACTTATTATGTAAATAGTCTACATAAATTAGGCCCAAAAAATTAATATTCACAGTCCTCTTGGCCATGAGAAAGCATCACCAAGTACTTTTTCTTTTATCTCCATTTATTTCTTAGGGACCTGTCTTTACTGTTTCATTTTCAAAAGGTGGAGAGCTATTTTCATCAGGAGGTGCAGATGCACAGGTTTGTAAATCTTTCAGCCTTCTCTTTGATTTGGTTAGAGTAAAGGAATTCAAGACTTAAGTGAAGACTTTTACAACCAACTAGATGACATATGTGAAGATGAGTACTGAATTTATATTTTAATTTAATGCCAGGAAGTCCGCTATTTCATAGCTGAAATAGTGCCAGTTCTAGTAGGTTTTGGAAGTAAAGCAGCAGTTATTTTCTTTTGCTCATCTTTACACTTAATTATACATGTAACTAACGTTGAATGCCCAATGTTGCTGTGGAACTTTCACTTGAATTATTGCCTAATATTTTGTCAATATGTCTTATTGTTCAAATTTAAGATTCTTGGGGATGGTAAATTTAAATTGTTTTTGTAGAAAATCTGCTTTTACTTGAAAGTCATTCATAGCCAGATTTATTGAATAAAGTAGACAACATGACTTTAGGTTTGAAAAAAATAAAATTCTAAGGTAATAATATGAATTTAATATGAATTTTAAACTGAGCGTGAAGGCAATTCAAAATGCTAAATCTCTGCCTCCCACCCTTAAAAAAAAGCATCGAGAAGTAGTAATGTTGTTGAAATCTATATCTAGACTTTCTGACTATTTTGAGGGACAATTCTGTATATATATATTTTTAATTCTATAGTTTGTACATGCAAGTTAATAACTGCCAATGTGATTAATTTGTAATAGGTTTTATTATGGAGGACTAACTTTGATGAGCTGAATTGTAAAGATGTTTTTAAAAAAAGTCTCAAAAGATTACATTTTGATTCGCCACCACATCTTCTTGATATCTACCCAAGAACACCACATCCCCATGAGGGAAAAATTGAGACTGTTGAAGTGAGTACTTTATACATATTTGTCCTTCTATTTGTAAATGTACATTTTGGGGCTATGGACTACTAGATGCTTGAAATTATACTTAATTATATAAAATCTAGTCCCGCATTAAGACAGCAGCACTTCAACAAACAATTATTTTCACTAATACAACTATAAATATGGTAGCGTGTAATATTTCTAAAGCTATTCGTATTTGCTTCTTGAAGGCTTAGAAATAGAACTTAAAAATTGTGTTAATAGTAATAGGAAATGGGGACTCAAATCTAAGGCCTCTGGTGACTGAAGTCTGAACAAGCTTCATATTCTAGATATGTTTAGGGAGCTCATGCAATGGCTGTCATGAGAATAGGGCTGAAGGGTAAGAATTTTTATAACAGTTATTGAAATAAATATCTTTAATCCCTTTTACAGTAAAGAAAAAATCTTATGGACAATAAAAAGAAGAGATTTGGGCATTAAACTTCATAATTGAGACTATTTTACTATTTGCTTATATATTTCAGTTTATAATTATCTAGCTGTAGATTTTTGTTGACAAGTTCCTTTAGGTTCTATAGATTTAAATGTTCTACTCTCTTCAAAGAAAATATTCATCTTTGCTGGATACCCAGCTGGTATTACTCTATTTCTTTTCATTTTGCATGATACTCCTTTAGCCCTTTTCTCTTCTAAGAGTTGATATCAATCATTATTTCCTGTTCATTGGAATTTTTTCTTTCGTCATTGACAGAACCTTTCTTTGCTTTCAGATTAAGTGTTTTGAGTTAAGGTTTATTCTTGAGTGGCAATTCACAGTTGCCTCATGCACTATTTGTGCTATGGTTCTGTGTACCCTCTTTCATGGTCTGTGTGCCCCGCCCCCTCAATCATTTATTTAATTTTTGTTTCCTTAGTCTAGGCGTTTTCTGTTATCTCAGATCTCAGGTATTTCTGTTAGTCTCAGGTTTTGTGTGTGTATGTGTGTGTGTGTAAGTTTGTTTTTCAAACTTTTAAACTTTTGGGACTATTTTCTAGATTTCGTTTAATCTATCCACATTTTGATATTTATGTCCAGTTTTTCCTTAGTACTATTTATTTCCAGTTCTTTGCTATAATTTTGGTCCTTACCAACTTCTAACCATCTTTCTAGTTCTTCTAAAGTATTTACCATTAGACTTTACTACTTCTTCATGCTACTTATTGTATCATTTTTTCTTTTTATTTCTTTGAAAGAAAGAATATAATGTAATTTATTTGTGATTCACCACATTTGTGTTTTAGTTTCTACAATAATGGATGTATTTTTTGATCCCCTGTGATCACACGTATTCACATAAAATATATGTGAAATATATCTTAATTTGAGTTTCCTTTCCTGGTTTAACCCAAGCCAGTTGTATTGACTCTCTGTGTTTTTTATTCTAGCATTTCTGTGGCTTGGCTAAGCTTAACCAACAGTGTTGTTGCTGCCCTGTCATCCACTCAGCCACCTTTCCAGAGTGATGGGTGGCAGAGCTGCAGACTGAGCCTGGATCTCCTTGCTCCTAATGCAGTGATATTTCCATCACACCACACTACCTCAGCGTTGGTGGTTCGAGCCATTCAGGCCATTTTCTCTGTGATTTACTGTCATTCTCACCCCATTTAAGAGTGCTGGGCTTTCTTTAAAATGTCAGCAAGTTGTCTGAGGAGCTCTTCTCTGACAGTGCAGCCAGAAAGCAGTCAACTAGCTGGGTTGCTTTGTATGACTAGGTCAGGATGACCCAGGCAGCACAAAGCCACTCTCAGCTGTGGTTTTAACGTATACACTTAAAAAACTCTATTAAAAACTAACTTTTTATCTTGGAATTATAGTTCAGTTAACATTGTACAGAATGTTGAGCATTGTCACTAAATTACATTGTGGCCTTAAGAAAGTCAGCCTGTGTGTTCTCTGTTTAAACGATCTATAAACACTCATGGTTGCTTAAAATTAAGCACACAATATTACTTACATTTATATAACACCTTCATATCTGTGATATAAAATGCCAGAGAAGTGATAGGATTCTGCATATGAACAACCAATTGTTCAATTTATTTTTCTTAAAAATCTCTCCTGATAAAGCAAGGTATAAAGTTTTCTGGACTGAAAACATAATTAATATTATGAATAATTCTTAAATATCAAATTATTTTTAAAGACTTCAAATTAATGTCTGTGAATCTCTCATAGAGCCATAAACTATTAGTTTGAAAATATCACCTAAAATAGAATAGCATGAATCAGACTAGAAGTTGTGCTGTGTTCATTTAGATTAAGTAAACTTTACTTTGAACTACTAAATTTTGTGGATTGAATTTTTTTCAAAGCTTTAGGCAAGGTCAGCTTACATATGTTACTTTGAAAATATTTGAAAATTAGCAAAAACTTTTTTTTGAGGTTGGAATTCATGGTTAAAAGAATAAAATGTATTATTAGATGATAACAAATGGCATCTAAATAATCTAATTTCACCAACTTTCTCCTTTTGAAGTAGCCATGAATGTTTCATTTTCGAGTTTGAAGCAACAAAGCATTACCTGCAATTTGCATTTTACTGTGTTTTTTCTATGAAGCTCATTTGAGTTGCATAATTTCAGTCTTCTGGGTGAGATTGTTCTTTTGCAAAAGCCACCCATTTGCCAGCTTCAAAGCTCCACTTGTTTGAAGGTGGGGGACCCTGTGGAATCTTAGACCTTGGGTACCAGCTGACTAAATATATAAATTAATAATTCCTACATGAGTAGACAGGGTGTTAGCAGGTTGCTTTTAGAAGAGATGAGAGAGATCACATGAAAGAAAGTATGAAGCATAAAATCCTCACCCCGACTGTATGAAACAGACCTCTCCTGTGTCCTTTCTATTGATGTAACTGCGGATCCTTTGTAGTGCTCCTGGCCTAGGCACTCTATCTTAATTAAAAACACGAAAACTTTCTTTTTTTGGTGGGAAAGAAGCCCAATTTTCAAGTAATGTGTCTTAACCCTACCCACAATCCTCTGCGGCACATTACTAGGTCATGCTGACTTTATCTTCTTCAGACTGTCATGAGCCAAATTGCACAGTCAAAAGCAAACTTTCCTTCTTGAAGGAGAAACTTAATGTATAATAATATTTCTTGAAAATCTGGCAACAATTCATTGTTTAAAGCTATAAGTAATCAATTTGTCTTCAAGTCAGAGATGGGTTTTTATCTCAATCATCTGTAAAGGTTGAGAACATTACAATTGTGATAAAAAATGACCACTTCTCTACCAATTTTGTATTTTGGTTCTTGTCATGATATATGCTTTTATTGTTTTGTACCTCAATAAATGTTCTTCATCAATTACATGATAATAGTAATTATAATAATAATATCTAATACATGTAACTTTATTTTAATGGCTTTACGTAAATGAAGTCATTGAATGTTACTAAAAACTATGAAGTTGTACCATTTTTATCCCATGAGAAACTGAGGTACATGCAAGTTAAATCTTAAAACTAGTAAGTGGCAACACTAGAATTTCAACCCAGGCACTTTGGTTCTGTTATGTACTTTTAACCATTTTGATGTAATGCTTTAATATAATCAAAATTAAATTTCATCCTGTTAGCAGATATTAAATATCTATGTGCTGGACATTGTACTAGCTTTACAGTATGCAGCAGGGAACAAAATAGGCAGATTCTTTGCCCTTCAGAATTTGTTAGTAGCAGTGTTTGTGTTCATGGACTACTAAGTATGCTGGATACAGAGAACCTCAGAGTGGGATGGTTCTTTTGAGATCATATAGACTAACCTCTCTCACATGCATGAATCCCTCAGTTATATGCTCTTGTTCAGTGATGGATTTCTCAAGCTCTCACAAGGAGCCCACTCCATTTCAAGGCAACTTTAGTTGTTAAAGGGTTCTTCTCTTTAATAAAAATAAGAGAGCTAGAAGATACTGTTAGTGTTCCTGGAGGTTAGCTAGCAAAGAACTTTACTGTGTGTGTCCTCGCCTTCAACATGTGTTCTTTATGGAGAAGACTGTAAACTTTTACTTAGTACGAATTTCCTATTCCATTTAAAGTTTGTGGTGGCAACTTGTGCCACAATACAGTAAAATACTGTTGTATCAATAGTTTCACAACTTGTAGAAGCTTAAAGATTTCTCTGCGAGAGATGCTGACCATTAATTTCCATGTGATTTAGATTTTTTGAGCAGTTGTAATTTTAGATGGTACTAGATTGTATTTTTCATACGGAAAGAATTCCATATCTACGCTAGGTGGCAGCAGATAAAAGACAATAAAATGTCTGCAGGCAGTGTCTTTGGACAGCTAGTCTAATATTGAAAGGAAAGTGGGCCATCTTTAGGTTTCTTTTCTTTGCCTTAACTCTGGACTGAGAGCTGATAGGAGGGGGCTGTGTGTTCTGCTTTATGGAACAGCCAGAAAGGAACGAAAGTGTTGACAGGCTGAGTGGATAGCCCCCATTCTCACCCTGCACAGTTCTAATCTCTTCTCTACTGTAGCATGGGGATTATCGGGTTTGTACACCTCCGCCTCTAACACAATTGGCTGGATAATTATAAAAGCTTCTTATTATTCCCAAAACTACAGCTATGCCCATCAAACATGATAAGTGCTTTTAAAATTATTCCACTCCTTTTACCTCTGGCTCAGTCCTTATCACCACAGTCCAGGACTGTTGCAGTGGTGCCCTCCTTGTTACCCATGCTTTATTCTTGATACTCAACATGTCTCTGTCAGGTTAATCCTTCTAAAGCACATTATAGCCTCTAATTTTTCTGTGCCTTCCCAAATTCCTTCACCGTTCAGAATTTGACCCTTGGCAACCTCTCTTATTGCTACTCTATGCAAAAGTCATGTCACCACTCTGCTCAGGAATGCTTTTTACCTCTTTGCTCTTGCTCTGTTTTTGTTTTTGTTTTTGTTTTCTAAACCTTCTTCAAAGGAGCCATCTTAAACTCTGCTCCACAGGAAGCCTTTCTCACTAGGTGCTCAGTCAGCAGTTTCTTCCTGAGGTTCTTCGGTGCACTTATTATTGGTATCATTCATTTCATATGAAGTTCTGCTATCTTTGTTACCCTTTGTTTACTTCTTGGTATTCATAATGTTTACTAAATGTTTGGTGATGATGTAGTTTCTTTTTCCTTTTTTTTTTTTTTTGGTCTTCTCAAATTCAGAAATAATCTTTCTCAGTTGTCACCACTCTGATTAGTCCCTTGCTTTTTTTTTTTTTTTTTTTTACTTATGTTTGAATCTATATTTAGATATTATTTAGTTTTGGATGGTTTTAAACTTTATATAAGTGAGATTATACTGAATATATTTTCCTATAACTTTTTCATTTAATATTAAAATTCTGAGGCTCATACATATGGACTCTGAATTCATACATTCATGTGTTGTTGCACATGGTTGTATTTCATTCCTTACACTGCTGTACAGAATTCCAGTGAATTACCACAGTGGTAATTCCCACAATTTATGTAATTATTCTAATGTTGATAAATACTTGGGGATTTCTGATGGTGGGTTTTGTTTTCCCAGTTGTTGTTTTGCCATTACAAACAATGCTGCTGTAGGTAATGTTGGCATCAATGAGCTTTCATGTTTTTGCAATTTAATAGGTATCGAGTTGTAGTTTGCTTTAATCTTTTTTTAATCTAATTACTAATATTTCTGAAAATCTCTTCATTTGCTGGTTAACTGTCAAGTTTTTTTTTCCTATAGTTTTTTTCTTGGAATTGTTGTCTTTTTCACATTTGTTTTTGTAAGTTTGTCTTATATTTTTTAGATATTTATCCTTTTTTTGGTTTTAGACAGCATACGATTTCCTTCTATTCTATTATCTGATTAACGTTGTGGTGTCCATTGTGAAATAGAAAACCTTAATTTTGATATCATCAGATGCATCAAAAAATTTTTTCTTTATGGTTTTGCTTTTGCAGCTTTGGGTTATAAAACTGTAACTTTTTGGGTTACAAAGATATTATAAGAGATGTACTTTTATTAACTCTATAATTTTATCATAGTACTTGGGTTTCTAGTTTATCTGCTGTCCACCTTTGTATTTAGTATTAGATAGGGATTCATATACTGAGCCAGTTTTCTCAACTATAAAACATTTTTCCTCTTGACTTATGGTACAATTTTCCTTTTATATCTATTTTCCATATATACAGGGCTCTGTATCTGAGCTCCTTATGGTATAGCTTTCTATTTAGTTAAGCCGCCTTTAGTGTCTTTACATGAGTTTCATTATTTTTTCCCATTAAGCTTATACACATCTTTGTATGTTTATTTTGATGTATTTAAAAATTTTTATGATATCGTAAATATCTTTTTTAAATTTACATTTTCTGTCTTAAGGTGCAGACATACAGTCGACTTTATATATTGATTTTCAATCTAGTAAACTCTTTTATTCTAATGGTATAGCAGTAAATTCTTTTGGGATTCCTCCATAGATAATTATATAGAATGACAATTTTATTTCTTCTCTTCCAATTCTTACATCTCAACACCTTTTATTTCCTTGTCTTAATAAACTCTCTAGGATTTTTTCTGCATCTTTTGAGGTGGGTCATTTTATTTTATTTTAAAAATCCCCTTACAGGAGAATTATATAGAGTTTTCTAATGTAAAATCAACTTTTTGTTCCTGGAATAAATTTAATGTGGTCATGACGAGCTTCTCTTATACATTTGATAGATTTGGTAGACTAATATTTTATTTCAAATGTTTACATCCATGTTAATGAATATACCAATATATTTTAATTTTAGAATATATTAGGATATACTCTCTAGGTTGTTACAAATGGCATCTAGTTTCGTATAGTATAAAAATCTAATATTAATTTTTTTTATGTACATATACAGATTAATCCAAAACTTGAGGTAATTGATTTGCAGACCTCTACTCCCCCTGTTGTGGACGTCCTTTCTTTTGATTCTACCACAGTAAGTTTTCTTTGACATTTAGTGGCATTTAATTATTTGGTATAATCCATTTTCCTTAAAAAGTGTGTGGGAGAGGAGATAAAAGGTGGGCTAAATTGCAAAAACTGTGCAAAAAGTCATGTTTACAAAATGTCTAAATAGCCACAAGGGAAAGCAGCACCAGTTTCCCGAAAAGCCTTCACTTTGAGGACATTGAACTGTCTAATCCATACTCACTGTTTCATCTCAAGGTCCTTGCCCCCTGCCAGATGCCCCCCCAGGTTACATTTCACTTGCTGTCACAGAACAGATTTCTTTTGTTAATTGCCTTTCAGAGGTATTAAATTTACTTCTAGTCTTCTCCTTAGAAGCTATAAGAAAAACATCATTTTCCATTGTTTATCCTTTCTGATGAATTATGCAAACATTAAGAGGTATTTCTTATACTTGCAGTTTTGTTTATAAAAATTCCATATGGATAACTTATTTACTCAGTGTAGCCAGTATATCCAAAGTCTTCAAAAATTGAGAGTCTTAGCCTTTCAATTTGAGTCTGTTCATCTTTGCAAGGCAGATCATTGTTGCTCATGATTCTGCTAGTCGGTGCAAACTAATCAGAACAAATGGGAGGAATGGCGTGGTCTTTGGCGACACTACTTTGACAGTGTCAGTAAAGTTAAATATTTTGGGTAAATTATTAATGCATGGCCAAAAAGGAAAACAAACAAAACAAACACTTGACATTATGACATTACACACTCTCCAATAGATCTGTATTTATTATAGAGGAATTCTGTAGAGAGACTACTCCATCTTGAGTCTGTCCTTTACCAGAACTGTACTTATTAATGGGTCCTTTCAGTGTTAATCCCAGACAGAGAAGACTCCTAGATCACTCATGAGAGGTCCCGGGGACAAGAAATCAGCTGGAGAGGCAAGCAAGGGGCTGATTGTCAAAGAGAAGTCCAGGAATTGGTGATGACAAGTAGGACCTCAAGCGGTCTGTGATCTTGTCTCTTACAGTGTTCATATTTATAAAATAACCCTACTAGCACTTGTGCATTAATAACTTATGACATTAAAAAATAACTAGACATCTAACTGTTGCCACAGTGCTTGGTTTATAGTAGGTGCTCAATAAACTCGTGTGCAATTAACTACTCAAAGGGCATGCTGCTGAAATTTAAAATTCTGGTGAGTTGGGTTTTGCCCCTGTAGTGAGATGAGCAAAAGTTAAGTGGTTTTGAAATGTGCTGCTTTCTTAGGAGGTAGTCAGTAGACTAAAATTGGGCGTTTCTGACTTAGAAGATATCACAGATTGTCAACAACCTTTAGTCCACATTTTGAGACTCCCTCTCCCTGCCAGTACCTTCAAGCTTTGCAAAGCTTCATGACCTGAAGAGCTCAGATGTTCTCGACAGTGTGCTATGGAGGTGAGCATAACTGCCACCTAGCAATTGATAACAGGGTTTCTGTCCTCGGATGGCAATCCAGACATGCCAAAGTCAGCTAGTCTATAGGACTCTAACTCAGGAGTACGGTGTACCTGTTACTTCTAAAGGACAATTCTGTATAATAAACACATGACAAATTTGTAGTTGTGGTACAAAACAGAATAAGATTGAAGGGTACAATTATTATCCACATAAGGATAATATTAGGTCAAATTATACGAAATTACCATTTTGTAGGCTAAATGGGTCTAACATCAGTGATTTCCCATGGTTCAACCCAATATGTAAGCATTAAAAGGAAGATTCTGTTGTTACTTTGAGTTGTATTCTTGATGCTACATGAAAATAAAACAAACAGTAAAACAAAAACTTGTTTGGTATAAATTGGTTTGGTTTCAGGTTTATGAAGTCCCATCTAGGTAGATTCTTATAACTTGAAAGATTGCTGCTTGTCTCCACGAAAGGCATAGAGACTCTGATTTTATGTATTTTACAGGGTATTCTCTGAATACATGGATGCTAATAAAGCACTTAGATTTTTATAAAGACTATCTCTAAAGTGCTTTCCTTTAAACTTTTTTGTTTTGTTTTGTTTTTCTTTATTCCCACCCCCCCCCCACCTCTTCCCCTTTGTTCTCTGTAACTATGGGTGATACCATGCAGAGAATTTGTCTTTCTCTGACTTACTTTGCTTAACATAATACCCTTTAGGTCCATTCATGCTGTCGCAAGTGGCAAACTGTCATTCTGTTTCATTGCTGAATAATGTTCCTGTGTGTGTGTGTGAGTGTGTGTGTGTGTGTGCACTTATGTGCATGTGCCACATCTTCTTTATCCAGTCACCTACTGATGGACATCTAGGTTGCTTCCATATCTTGGCTGTAAGTAGTAATGCTGCAATGAACATAGTGTGCCTTTTCAAATCAATATTTTTGTTTCCTTTGGATAAATACCCAGAAGTGGATTGCTAGGTCATATATATGGCAGTTCTATTTTTAATTTTTTGAGTAATCTCCATGCTGTTTTCCATGGTAGCTGCCCTAATTTACAATCCCATCAAGAGTGTACAAGGGTTCCCTTTTCTCCACATCCTCACCAGCATTTATTATTTGTTGATTTATTGATGATAGCTATTCTGAACAGATATGAGGTGATAGCTCATTGTGGTTTTGATTTGCATTTTCCTGATCATTAGGATGTTGAGCAACTTTCCATTTGTCTGTTGGCCATCTATATGTCCTCTTGGAAGAAATGTGTATTCAAGTTCTCTCCCATTTTTTAATTGAATTGTTTGTTTGGTTGGTTGGTTGGTTGGTTGGTTGGTGTTAAATTGTATAGATTCTTTATATATTTTGAATATTAACCTCTTAATGGTATCATTTGCAAATATCTTCCCCCATTCAGTAGGTTGCCTTTTCAAAGTGTATATATTGTATTTAACTCATTGATAGATAATTGTTCAGAACACTAAAGTGAAATCACTTTTAACTGTTTGCCTTCCCATTAATCTACTAGTAAGTAACTCTTAATTTGTAGTCTCCTCTATACATTGGCTGCTTTTCTTTTGCTTCTGCACAATAAATCAGACATAATTATGAAGAAGATTTGTTTCTACTCTGGCATGAAGCACAATTGCATTAAATATTTGTGGTGAGAACTTTACATGTGATTATAATTTTAAAAACCCCCCAAAATATGGAATCCAGTTAAAGCAGTATTTAAAGGTAGTTTCAGTTTTTGTTATTGTAGTTACTGTTTATTTTGGGATTTGTTTGTTTTTTGTGAACCAGAAGAAAGTTTCCTTAGAAATGCATTTTATCGAGATGGGACACAAAAAAAGATTACTCTTTAAACCTTAATTTGTTAAATTTTTTAGTAAGATAATGGCAGGTTTGTTATGGTGTAGGAAATAGTTGGCTTTTATTTCTGCTTTGGCTTGAGTTAATATTATATTCAGGAGGCTTTATAAATCTAAGAGTACTGATATCTACGCTCTGATGCCTTCCTACTACAGGAAAGAAATTATGGCATACAGTGTAACAGTTGGTATCTTTGTGGCTTGCACTTGTGTCTCTAATACCAGGCAGGACATTTGTTACAATATTTCAGCATCAAAATAAGCTGTAACCAATCTGCATTTTTAAAGCTTTGTTGTAAAAAATGTTTCTGTGAAGACCTATATGGGCTGTCATATAAACATAGTTTAATAATGTTGATCTCAAATTCTTGAATCTTTATTCTGATTACGTTGTTACTTATTATATATTGATTTTCTAAAGGTTATTTAGTTCACGTTTCCATTGATTCTTTT
The DNA here is from genome assembly GCF_000325575.1 of Pteropus alecto. Lineage (NCBI taxonomy): Eukaryota > Metazoa > Chordata > Mammalia > Chiroptera > Pteropodidae > Pteropus > Pteropus alecto. The sequence continues at coordinate 21,958,290 of NW_006443138.1, read as the reverse complement.
AATGTTTTCATTTATTCAGTTACAACTAGACCAGGGATTTGTGTTCAGGATTGGACGAGGGCATTTAGCAATAGCATTGATATGTGATGTAGCCACATAAGATGTTCCAAAACTCGCCGTCCCTATCCTCACCACCACCAACCCGTCCAAAAGGCAAGCAGCAAAATAGGACTTTCTCTTCTGTATCCTAATATAAAATGTCTTTTTAAAAAAATTCCGACTATAAAAATTTATTTAAAATATTCTAGGATTGTTAAAATGTCTTGTTATTTTTAGATAAACCATATTCCTAAGTTTTGACATATTAATTTTACTATTTGTCCTACAAATGAACAAAGTGAAATTGATAATCTTGCTAGTGTTGCTCTGATTGTCGAAACACTAGACTCTTCTCAGAAAACTGAAACGTGTTCTCATCTTCATTCTGGCAACTGTGTAAAGAATATGAACATAATGTGTATACCTTTCTTTAGAATTAGGGATAATATTTCAGGTCAAATTAATTCTTTATAATAAACTGAGAATTTGTAATTACATCATAGAAACATATCAAGGTCTATAGTCTTTTATTGCTCTGTCAATCAAAATACTTAAAGCCGTACTACATGGAGGAATTACATAAAAAGCTAAGGGGGATATCAAGCTGGCTACCTGAACTGAAGAAACTTACCAAGTCAGATGGACATAACAGTATAAGAAATAAGTGGCAGTTTCAATATACTAGATGCCAAGTGTACATGATGATCCAATGAAAGGTAGTTAATGGGAGTACTCAAAAATGATCATTAATGGGCTACAGGAAACTAGAGGACTTCTCTAGAAGAAAACCTTTGACCAGTTCTTGACCTGACCAGAGATGGGTAGAATTTTGATAGGGACATTTGGTGGGGACAGCGAGGTATAAATAGATGCCTCAGAAATAATTGAAAATACAATATGTACAATGGTAATAAAAGCACACCAGTCTAGTTTGGGATCTTTAAGTCGCCTAACTCTATGGATAGCGGATATAGTAGAATGCTGGGAGCACCCCCACTCACACACTTTTTTGGTTCTCAATATTTCTTGAGTAGGTATTCTTTGTCATTCACTGTTCTTGACTTTAGAAAAAGTAAAACAAAAACACTTGCTCTGGAAAAGCCTACATTCTACATTCTAGTGGGGGAGACCAGCAATTCACAGATTTAAAGAAAAAAAAAAGACTATATAGTATAGTAGACCAAAACAAAAAAAAAAAAAAACAAAAACAATGCAAAGGTAAAAAAAAGCGCTGCAGGCACATAGGAAGACAGGTGCATTTTAGATAGTATGGCCAGGACAAGAATCACGTTAGTGGTGACATTTGAGTAAAGAACGGAAGGAATGAAGGGAACAAGTCATGTGATTATCTGGAAAGGTCAGGCAAGTAGGAACAGTGCTAGAAGACCAGACTGAGATTGGAGCCACAGAGGGTTTCCTTCAGAGAAGAGGCAGGATCTGACCTGTGTTAACTGGTTCACTCTGGCTTCTGTGCTGAGAATTGGCTGGGAGTGGTGGCAGAGGGGAACGAGGAGATGAATTAGAAAGCTAATGAAGTAATTGGACAGGACGCAATAGTTGCATGATCCAGGGTGGGTAGCAGAGGAGGTGATGATAAGTGATGGGATTCTGAATGTATTTTAAAGGCAGAGCCAAGAGGATTTTCTGACACACTGGATGTCAGCTGTGGGATTCCCTGTCTCCTTTCCCCAAGGACAGTAAGGTGTGGCCCTGAGTAATCTCAGAATAGCCCAGATTATCTATCTCCTGGCTCCACATTGTTTTGCCAGTGGGGTTGCTGAGAGAAAAAGAATTGTGGTTTTTCGTTTTCTTTTCTAGGATCAGGAAAATGATCAGCTAAATCAATGCAAGAGATACTCTGCTGTTTCTGTCTTTAGGAAGTGAAGTAGTAAAACATACTCCTCCCTAGATGTCATTTAGATTTGGATTTTTCAGCAAAGTGCATTGGTTTCCGTTTGGGAAAGATTTTTGCATCAGCCTATTTTTAGGAAGAAAAAAAATTATACACTTTCATGGAGGTTATCATATGGTTATGCTATCTGAAAAATATTAATGTATTGACAAAATATATAAACATACAAAGAATAAACTTGCAGATACAGAGAGAATATTTCCATGGATGTTGTGGCAACCGTTTGTCCTGGTTGCTAAACAACATTGCATAACTAAGAGTTATTCCAGTTCCTAACTGCTTATGTAAGCAAAGATTTGGAAAGACACTTGAAAGAACACAGTGTATGCAATCCTAAATGTCTTAAAACTAAAAATTATAACTTTAAAAGTGTAATATGGCAATATCCAACTTATTGTCCCCAGATTCCCCTTTACTTTTCCAGGAAAATCAATAAAAATCATGTTGTACAAACCTGTTTTCGCTCTTCTATATACTAGCATTCCTGGATTTACAAACAGCCTCTAAATTTGAAGGTAGGTGAGGTTCTTTTTTAAGTTTTTAAACTTTGCAACAGTGTATAAGGTGGCATTTGATTTGTAAATTTAGTGTATATGATTTGTGATACTAGGTATGTTTGTTTGTAACTTCGTTGCTGCTTACTAAGCTTTAGGAAACATTTTTACAGCATCTTTAGGCATTGGTTGGGGCACCCTGCAGTATCTGTCTCCTATTCTGCTCTGAGCATTTGAAAGGAAATGTACATAGGCATTTGTAGAATCCTAGTCTGGACTCACTAGCTGGTGCCTTCCACAGTTCATCTTCTTTTTATTAAAAGACTTTCAGTCCTAATTTCAAACGGTAGTGAATATGTCAAGTGATCAGATACAGTAATTTTTTTATTCAGTGACTCAAAAAGTTAAGTGTAACTCAAAGATGTTTAGTAGGAGTAAAAGAGGAATTCTTATCAGAGTGGAGAAATCATTTAAAACTGACAAGAAAAAAATATCCGAGGTGTTCTTAATTAAGTTATGGTGGCCAGAGAGTGAGAAAGACTGCAGTTAGGCAGTTAGCCTGTTAATAATAGCTGGGGATCAGCTGACAAAGACTGCTCACATTACTGAGTGTATGTTGGAACTCTGAATTAACTTCCAGGTGGCTATTCCCCTGATTATCTAAAAGAGAATAACCAGGTGCCACTGAACCCCGGGAGCCTCAGCTTCTTACTTACACGTGAACTTTCCGGACTGTTGACCACAACCAATCCAAAGAAGCTAACACTTCTTCCTAACAGACTCTGCACTGACCCCGGAACTACCCCCGCTTCACCTTCCATCTCCCTTACTTGTAGCCAATGTATATTCTTTCAAAACAACTTATATCTTTCTTCCCTAAGACATCATGTATAAAAAAGTACTCCTCAACTCCAGGACAGTGAACGCATTGTCGTTCCACCTAGTGCTGCTGCTGGTGGTTTAGACTTCATGTCCCAGAACCTGGTTCTTTATGGCCCAATAAACTCTTTCTTTTCAAGAGGCTCTCAGCCAAGGAAATTAAGTTTTTATGTTTAACATATCATTGCCCTTTGAAAATGTAAGAAATGAAATAATTAAATTGACAAAGGCATTTACAAATAAAACATACATGATAATTAACAGAAGTAAAAGATGAAAATTATATTTTCACAGATCTCTTTCCATTTAAAAATAGAAAATACAACTTTTTTTTTTCAGATACAAGTTATTTTAGAGATAGGAGAGAAAATATTAGAAACCAAAGAGACTTTTTCCAAATTAGTTATATCCTTGCTTTTGAAGTACATCATGACCCACATGTTGTAAAAACTACCAACAGTTATGAATGCAATAGCTGACCTTTAGATGTTTTAGTATTATAAATTAAAAAAAAACTAAAACTTTTTAGTCTGTTAAAGGAACATGACATTTTTTAAAAGAAAATAGAGATCTGGAAATTTGTAAAATAGATTAGTAGTGTGGGTCAGAGGCTATTTTCCCTCCAAATAAAATATACTTTTTGATAAAAATCATAATAATCACCAAGTTCTGTGTTTGATTTAGATATACTGAAAAATTTACTAATTTAAGCTTCATTCTCTTTAAGTTTCACAGTTATAGGGGTAGAAAGCTTACATTAATGAGTTTCTTTTTACCAAAAATTTTATACTAATTAAAATTTTTTAAATGGCCCTAGTTAAATAATATTTGATGCAGTAAAACTGGTCCTTTTACCTGTTGACAAAATTGATATAGGACTTGTGAGGGCACAAAAATAATTTTCCTCCCACCTTCTAAGCTCTTCTAGCTGGGGTAATAAATTAACGTGAAACAGATTAACCGGAGAAAATGACCAGAATTTCTTACAACTGCGTAAGTGAGGGTACCATAAGAATATGAGACACAAGAGAGGCATTGGGCAGTTGATGTTTATATGCCATTCCGGAAAAAAGGGGAGGGAGGAAGGGGTCTGGGATTTCAAAGGGAAGGCAGGTAATTCACAGGTAAAAGAGAAAGAGCAAATATGTGGTAAACAAATTCTTGCTGGGCCACCAGAATATGGGACACAGAGGGAAGTTCAACAAATAAACTTTGCTAGATTTCTCCCTGTCCTGCTACATTTATATTATGATGCTAAGGTGGTGGTCTCTTTCTTCATGCAGGTTTTCTATCTGAATTCCTTTAGGCAGACACGGGGGAAAGATCAAAGCTTCTTTTTTGAATCTTTTGTTTCTTAATAACCAGCTTAAAATCAGTATCTTCAAAGGCATATTTTGGGGTGGCAAAACTTTGGTCATCTTTGAGTTAAACTTTTCTATGCGAAATGTAAAAAAGAAAAAAGAAAAAAAGAAAGAGAAGGAAGGGAGGGAGGGAGGGAGGGAGGGAGGG
>NW_006443138.1:21941720-21953418 GCF_000325575.1 Pteropus alecto | reverse complement strand
AAGGAAGGAAGGAAGGAAGGAAAAGAAGGAAAGAAGGAAGGAAGGAAGGAAGATAGGAAGATAGAGCATGAGAGAAACTGAGACTCTACAAAAGGATTTTATAAAACATGCCCTTTGGGAGCCAAGCAGAGTGAATGCTTTTTAAAATTTCCTTTAGAGAATTAGCACATTTTTGGAAACTGAAGGTGTTGAAGTTTTAGGTATTATTTCTGCCTCCCAACTTCTTGAGATACTGTATTTCTGAATTGCGACTCTCAACTGCTGCAGTGATATCTATCCCAGGCCTGTCCCAAGCCTGGGAATCTAAGCCGCATCCCCAGTTCCCACAGCTGAGACTGAGGCATGCAGAAAATGCCGGACAGCTCTCGGCCCACACATCCAGTAACAACTGGTTCCTTCCTCTTCCTGTAGAAGAGCAACATCCTCTGAGATGATAAGAAATGCACCCTGAGGAATGCAATAACAGCAGTGAGCTTTTCACACAGGAAATTGCTAAGGTAGCTCTCTGAAAAGTGCTGTCTCCTGGACTGTCAGACCATAATGAGCTTCCTGCTGCCGGTTTAGTATGGAGCTAAATGCCATTGTGGTTCTGTTGGAGTTTCGCGGAAAATAGTGAATTTAGCTTTCAGCTGTTCTGTACATCTGTACCCATCTGGTTTGGAGTTAGTTAGGGCTCCTTCTACAGTAAAGCTACGTTGCCTTTGCTCCTTTCTTTAACCATTCACAGCTAATTATATGGTGGAAGTAGTCACCAGCCTACTGAAGTGCATTTTTCAGTCAGTTCTTGGCACTTTATAAAATCAGGTTATGCAAAATATACTAGGGCTTCAGGAAGATTAAAAACATCACAAAAATTAAAAATACTGACTATTAAGGCCCAGTGTTGGTCCTTGCCTAGTTCTTTCTTATATCATTCAGTTTCCCTGCTTTTACTTTCTAGGATAGTCAGGCATCAATAGAAGATATACTGTGTACACAATCATACGTCTTCAAGAACACATAAAACTCTTGCTTTAAACCAACCCGACCACCAACCCCTTTCATTTAAAAATTCAAATTGACTTTTACAATTAAAGATGTTCTGGTGTAATCTGACCTTTTTTTTTTTTCCCCTAATTCCTACAGTATTTTCTTTTTCCTTTGCTTGAGATAATGATGACCTCTACAAAGCCCAGTTTTTATATCATATGTACTTTTTAAATTGCTTTCCAAATCACTAGAGAATTTTGGTAAGTTTCAGTGTTTATGGTGGCAAAATTCTTTCACTTTTAATGTATTTGTTTGGATTATTTTACCAAAGCACATAAGAGTTACTTGTTTGTTTTAAGTTGAAGGGGAGATGGAGAAGGAATGCCAAGCATTTCCTCTTCATTTTCAGAATGTCTTTCTAATGAACATTCCTCTTCCCTCCTAGGAACAAACCATCTCAACTCAGTGATGGGCCTCTAAGTGTTTAGTTTCTAATAATCCAGCCTCTTTTCTTGGTTCCCTCAGACCTAGGGATGTAGTTGTTTCATGCATTTGCTATTTCTTCTCACTTCCCCTCAGGCCTCCCTTTTAGCCTTTACAAACTTCCAAACCTGTTTAAGTAATTCCCTATATTAAATTCTCTTTGTTAAAATACTACTGTGGTTTCTGTTTCCCTGCTGGATCCTGAATGACATTCTAAAGATCCTAAATTATCCTAAAAAAAATAATAAGATGTAGGGACAAAGACTTCTATTCAAGGACTTTTATTCCGGTATTATTTATAATAACCAAAAAATGGACACAAATGTCTAAATTTAAGAGAGTATTAGTTAATAAAAGTATTGTATAGGAATAGATGGAATATTATATAGCCATACCATGTTGAGCAACAACTAAGTGCAATGTATGTGATTCTAGGTTTGATTCTGGTCAATGGAAAAATTGGTAGGGAGACAATCATTGTTAACATTTTGAAGTATAGTCTCCCAGGTAGAGGGTATGGTTATTAGAACCTAGAAGCTAGGAGAAGAGGCCCCGCCCCTTGCCTCGGGGCTCAGAGAACAGACCCCATGGAACTGGTGACCACCCTGATCTCCGAGGATTCTAGTTATATTTGACAGGGTTAAGAGCTGTTGCTGAGAAGCAGCTGACAGGAACTGCAAGTGAGCTGGGAGGAGCCAGTCCTTCTGTGCTTCTGGCCTCTGGTCTCCTTCTAGTGCCTTCTACTGGCAGAGCGACTAGCAAGAGAAAACTAGCTTGCAACCCTAGTCTCAGTATCACAAATCAGATTTTGAAGGGTGGCTGTGGAATCAAGAGACATATTCCATAAGAGGAATTACAGAACTGAAGGATAGAAACTTTTTTAAAAAGGCTCTATAAAGCAAATTCACTCCAGAACGTGTCTATATGTTTGAATTCCCACTAGTAATATATGAGCATACCTATTTCCTACACTACAACATATATGCTAGGTGTGTATATATCCACCACATGTATATTTATACACCACATGTGTGTGTGTATATATATATAGTGTATGCATATATATACCACAATCAAACTAATTAACATTTTCATCACCTCCTATTGTTACTTTTTGTGTGTGTGTGTTAAGAACAATGACCTCTGAGCTTTGACTTTTTTTTCATGATTACTGTTCATTTGTATTTCTGAGAATTGCCTATTTGTATACTCCACTCATTTTTCTATTATTTTGTTCATTTTAAAATTGAACCTTGTCATTATACTTAAGAAAGTTGGCCTCTTTTACCATATGCTACAAATGTTTTTCTTGTTTGTAATTTCCCCTTGAATTTTGTTTCTGATTGTTGATAAGTTTAGTTATGTTCATTTCTTGAAAAATATGATTGTTTTAATTTTATGATTTCCTTGGAACCTATGCAAAGAAAGTCCCTTCTTACTCCCCAAATAGATCTCCAGCTACTCTTCTTAAGGTTTTATTTTTGACAATTAAACCTTAAATTCTAGATGAACTAATTTTAGTTGTAAAATTAGATTTATAGTTAACAAAGTATACTCAACTTTGAATTGGTTTTCTTTTTCTTTACTTATTTGAATTACCTTCAAAAAACATTAAATTTTTATGTTCTTATATCTGCAGGCTTTCTCTTCTCTTATTAATCTGTTCTTGTTCCGTTATTATACCTTGTTAATTATTGTAGCTTTAAAATATTTCTTTAAAATATAGTACATAATTTTTCCTTCAGAAATTATTCTGGCCTATTTTTTATCCATATGAACTTTAGAATTGTTTTGTCCATTCTCTAAAAACATCCCATCACTATGTTGATTGGCATTGCATTAGATTTATGAAATAATTTAAAGAGAACTGCCAACTTCACTGTCTTGTGTCTGCTTATCTAGGAATGTAGTGTTGTAGATAGGTGTATTAAATTTTCACCGAATCAAATTTACAAGCATTCTTATTACATGTCTATGGTTCCCATAAAAAATAGCTGCCATTTTTTATATACTATTAAGCGTTTTATCTACTTATTAATGATGCACATGGATCTACTCCACAAATTAGCTTTAAAGAAGTAGTAAGGTAACTTGCCCAAAGTCATACCAGCTAAGAGGTGATGAGGGCAAGCTGGGGCCCAGATTGGACTAAGTTCAGAGCCCAAACTCTGAACCCCTGCACAGTACTGCTCCCCAAATGGTTAAGATACCCAGATCACATACCTTATCACTCTGAATCCTGGTTTTACCTTCTTTGTTATCAACATGACTTAGCCTAAGTGAATATTTTTTCACTGTAGTATAGTATAGTATAGTATAGTATAGTATAGTATAGTATAGTATAGTATAGTATAATAACCAAAAAGGCCTGATTTTAAAAAAAAAAAAAAAAAAGAAGAAGGAAACAAAGACAAGTATTGAGGATCCAGTTCCAACTTGGGAGCCTATGGAGAAACAGTCCCTAGAGTCAATGCTCGTAATTGTTTTTTGAGGCTACTTTGGGATTTTATACATTGCCTATTACTACTTGCCAAGTACTGAAATCCTTGGCACCTATCAGACTTTAGCAATCAAAATTCTTAAGATCCTCATCAAAAAGAGTTGTGTTTAAGACACGTTTGTCTCTTACTGGTTATCCAGAAGGTGTGCCATATGGTGTGCTTGTCCTAGGTTATTCAAGCCTAATTGTGTGGATATAGCTTCCTGATATGAATAGTTACTTGATGCATTATATCTTTAAATCTATTTCCTAATGATACAATGGCTTTACCTCCTTGGCGGGACTTTGTTGTTCCTTTTCTTTTACTGCTCCCTTAGGCCTCCAGCCTCACCCTCTCACTAATTTTTATTTTTTGTTTGCCCGTTGTTTAAGGAAGGATATTCTTTGTAGCAAGAATTGTGTGTGCATAAGATTTCTTTGGTGTTGTTATTCCTATTCTGGTGTGTGCAGGCATTATTTCCTTTGTGGAATAGATAATAATATCAGTTTTTATCAGATCTGGTTATAGTGTGATTTTTATAAAGTGAAGCCTATTTTCCAATGACTTTTAAACAGAGCTATGTTTTCTTGGTAAATATTCTCAGTTTATTGGACTGGAAATCTTGTGGCCTAGGCTCAAAAGCATGTTCAAACCCATAATATTTAGGTTATTTTTCTAATGATTTGAGGCAATTTTACAACTATGCGTCTACTTGCAAAATCCAGGCCGTGTCCTCCAACCTTTCTTTCTCTCTTGACATTATTATTCCTCAGATCACAAGTACTCGCAGTTCCCAGTGGATCCAGTCCTTCTATGTTCACAGACCCTCAGACTCAGTTCCCATCTCTGCTTTGGGAGAGATTATGTAATAGAGCTGGGTTAACAGTGTTACACCTTGTCCCCATAAGTGGAACTTTCAAAGGCGTTTCATAGTCCCCTGGACAGTTCTGTTTGAAGCTTCGGTTCAGTGATATGAGTCCGTGCCTGCATTCTCTAAGGTTGATATTACATAATATAAGTTCATTTTAAATGACATCTAGCATTAGGCAAAGTAACATGATGAGTAAATGTTATTCTAAAATCAGGAATATGCATTTTGGGGATAATAAATAATTTAATGAAATTTCAGAATGATAAATAACTCATTTTAAATAGAACCAGAAATGCATTATTAAGATAAAGTGAAAACAATTGTGTGCTTTTGAAAATTTAAAGAATTTAAGAAATATACTCTCCTAAATTTGTACTTTTAGAGAATTCTCTGTACTTTTTGTACAATTTAATACACAGTGAAATTACTGAAAAGTTCAAGATATTACCACTATTTAAAAAGTTATATTGTTCTCTTTCAAGAAATCATTTATATAACCTAAGTGTTCTGTGAATTATAAATGCTACAAAACTGTGGCTGTTTTACATTTGAGGACTAAAGTATGAGTGTCACACCCTCTTCCTCCCACCTCTGGAAAAAAGAATCTCTTTCCGAGATTGTTTCATACAATTAAATGACATGTCATACAATTAAATGACATGAAATATTTCAAGCAAATAAGGTTATGATTTTAAGAATTATGTCACCATTTTTTAAATTAATATACGGATAGGTTTATCAACCAGAATTAGGAAAACACTTTTTTAAATTTCAAAATAAATGATCTCTCCCCTTAAGTGTATTAAAAACTTTTTGTATGGAGAGCTCCATTTTCTCTAAGATATATTATTAATGCTTCAATTAAGTGTTAAGATCTTTTTTTTCTGCTATAGTATGCTGTTACTATTTTTATGTATTTATTAGTCAAGGGAAATGGCATTCATGGGGTTTATATCTGAAACTGTTTTATTTGTTTATTTTTAGTTTTTGCTGGCACTCTTTTTTTTTTTCCAGGCAGTTCTCTTGGCAACAGTAGCATTGTTTCTGCCTGTCATGTTTTTTTTTGCAATTCATATTACATTATATTCCCTATCACAACTTATTTCTTACAAATGTTCTAGCTTTTGTATCCAGCCATTGATGAAAACATTTTTTCCTACAGTATTTTTAGTCAAAATTCTTATCCTAAATGTGAAAAAAAAAAAAAATTGTGAGAATTTTGGTAATGAATTTGGAATGGAAAAAGATAAGAATATACTAAAAGTTTTTGTCTTTTTCTCCTGCTGTACCCCTCCCGGTGTTGTCTCTCACACCAGGGTAGGAGATTTGGATTCGACCATAATAACTAGGATTCGCTTTTTTTCCTCAGCTTTTCACGTATCTGGCACAAGAGGGTCTGGAGTACTGGTAGACTATATGTGGCAACTGTGGCCAACCGGCTTGTCAGAGTAGAAAGACCAGTACATATGGAATCAGTTTTTCTCTGCACATAGCTTCAAATGAGTTAATCTTGACAAAAATAGAACATCTCTCAGAGTACTAAACACAGATGAACTGGATTTCTATAGAAACTGAGCTCAGGGTGGTGAATCTCATGGTGTTAGCATGAAGGGAAGTGACTTGGCCTAAGTCAGGGGCTGGCTCAACAGACATTGTTCATTCATGTCACAAAAATGAATGTGCCAAGCACTGGGTAGAAGCTCTGAGGGTTGGGGAAAAGGATGCGTATGGGTTATAATGGTAAGCAAAAGGCATCATTTACATGGAGATTTACATGGTACAGTAAGAGTGTGAATTTAGGGCATTTGACTAAATCAAGAGTGTGGGTGAGGTGGAATCAGGGAAAGTTTCCCTGAAAAAGACATTTAAACTGAAATATAAAACCTTGCTATAAAAAATGTGGTCCATGGATGGTTCGTTTGGGCATCACCTGGTAGGAGCTTATTAGAAATTCAGATTCTCAGGTGTCACCGCAAACCTACTGAGCCAGTCTCTGAATTTTAATAAGATCCTCAGGTGATTCATGTGTACACTAAAGTTTGGGAAGTGCTGATCTAAAGTTTCAGTAGGAGTTGAGGTGAGAGTGTTCTAGTCAGAGGAAACTGTGTGTGCAAAGACTGTCTCTTATAGGGGAGTGTGGTATACTCTAGGGACTGAGAAGAGGGCTGGAGCCCAGGGATGGTGTCATAGCAACCGAGAGAAAAGTTTTTCGAGAAGATGGAAGTGGTCAACACTGATGAGAGGCAGGAGAAAGATTGAAAAGTGTTTGATGAATTTAGCGAGATTTTTGGTTACCTTTTGAAGAGCTTTTTTGATGGAATAACGCAGGTGCTAGTATTAAGTGGGTTGAACAGTGAGCGGAGGGCGGGGAGTGAACAAAAGAGACAGATAAAATATTATTTCTTTTATTCAGTATGTTTGCTGACTATCTCTATATACCAAGCAATGAAAATGTAAAAATGAAAGAATACATCCAATAATAGTGACATTTTTAGATGTAGTTTGTTTTGGATCTGTTGAACAGTGATTTTTGTTTTAAATATATATTCAACATACACTTATTAGTTTACTAGTTAGTTAACATTTATTTAGTATGGCTGATTTGTTTGTCTCGGAACTGCCACCTGCCCTTAAATGGCTTATTTTTTAATTTGAGAAATCAAACATAGATGGGAGAATTAAGAAAAAAAAATTGGAATATAATGGATAAAGAAATATCTTTAATTCAACAAATCTTATCAATTGCTTTACACATTAGTGTGTTTTCAGCTATCTGAAAGAAGGTGTGCTATGGCTTCTGCCTTCTAGAAGGATGCAATTTAAATTTTAGTGGCATGGTGGTAGGACATAATATGATGAATTGATAGTGATAGGTAATTGAACACAAACGATAGATTAAATTCTTTACCTACAGTGTCACAACAACCTTATAATGTAGCTCAAAAGTATTTTCTCCATTTTATAGATGAAGAAACTGAACGTAGGTCAAGTAATTTGTCCAAGGTTACACAGTTAATGCAAGGAAAAGATAGCATTAAGTCCAAATCATGTGACTTGACGTCACATTCATATAGCCAACACATTATATGACAGCATAGCTTATTATTTGATATCACAAATAGCAGAAATACGAGGAAATATTGAAAAGCAAAGTTAAATTGGTTTAGAGATTTAAAAGAGCAACAAAATGCATCTATTAGGGAAGATGAGAAAGGCTTCATTATTTTGCAAAAGCAAATTAAAGTCAACTAATATATTTTATAGTATGTATACTGAGTTCACATAGAAAGCTTTCACTCTGTTTTTTGAATGATTTAATTAATAATAATCGACAGAAGGGTGGTTCTCAATACCTAGCTGTGAATATACATTACAGTTATAATCATAATTATCATTAATCTTACTAGGATATTCGCATTATGCTAACTGGTGAATAGAGCAATAAATAAATATAATATTTGCCCTCTAAAAGATGTTCCACAAAGCTTGCCAGTTTTCTGAATGTAGTTTCGTTAAAGGATTGGTTGAATTCCTGCCTTAGAAGTGCCTCTGTGTAGCATTAAAACAAATACAATGAAGAAGCTAAAGTCTTATTCAAGTGACCAAAGCATGATTGACTTTGTGTGTATAATTTAAAAGAATTATCTCATGACCTTTAACACACAGCTCACTTCTTTTCAATTTGGCACTTGAAGAGTTTTGAGGAGCAGAAAATAGGGCCTGTAAGAAAGGCCAAGAGATGGCATTATTTATCTCAAAGAATAAGCAAACCCAGGAAATAACTTTTTAGAAATATATTCTATATAATACTTCTTATTCTTTGATAATTTTATGTTTTAAAGAAATAACGAGTTACAGAAATAATGAGTAATAATAGTTAGTCAGGGATGTAATTTGACTTGATTTGGTTGCCTTTCTGTGTACATTGTTATGATACTAAAGAGGTGGTGGTGTGTTTGCTTTGGAAGCACATATACTAAAATTGAAATGATATAAAGAATACTAAAGTGGCTTCCATGTGAGGAAAATGTGAAATTTATAAAATATTTCATATCTTTTGGAATTCTGTGTTTGTAGGTAGGGAGGTTCAATGTCATGAAGGTGTTAGTTCTCCCCAAATAAATCAACAAATTCAAGGCAATTCCAATAAAGGTCCCAGTAACAATTTTAATCAAACCTAAAGAGTTGATTTTCAAGTTTATATGGAAGAGCAAAGGGCCAAAAATTACCAGGAGAATTTTGAAGAAATTTGAAGATTAGGGGCTCGTTAAATTCTAAATGTGATAGCGTTACAGAGAAAGACAAAGAGTTCTGTTGGAGAACACACCCAAAGACCTGCACAAAGAGAGGTGATTGGTGTATGAAAGGCCAGGCTTAGCAGACACACCCACAATGATGAGTTAGTCATTAAATGGACTTTTCAATAAATGTTGCTGGGACGAGTAGCTATATGGAAAAAAATTAAATTATTTTCTTACTTTTAACCATAAACAAAATCAATACCAGATGGGTTAAAGATTTAAATAAAAAAAACAATACTTAAAAAATTCTGAAAGAAAAAAGAATATATTTATGCATTCTGGGTAAGCAAAGATTGCTTAAACAAAATGTGAAATGTACAAATTAGAAAAGAAAAGTTTAATAAATTTGACTATACTTAAAACAAAAACTTGTGCAAATTAAAATAAAAGTCAAGACAGACCACAGAGCAGGAGATGTATTACAAAGCAATGCTATCCAGAATACATGAAGAACTCTTAAATATAAATTTTAAAAAAGAAATAGACCAGTTAAAAAAGGGAACAAAAGATTTAAACGGGCAATTTATAGGAAAATTATCAATGTGCATATAAAATATGTTCAAGCTACCAGTAATCAAGGAAATGCACAATGACATTAAAACCATGAAATATCATTTCCTACCCATAATTTGGTTAAAAATTTTAAATGTTTAACAAATATTGTTGAATTCGTAGGAAAAAAGGAGACTTTCTTCTGCTTATAGGAGAATAAGTTGATTCTACCATTTCGGACAATATCTGGTAAAACTATGACTTAACTATTCCACTTTAGAGAAACTCTCATACCTGTGTAAAGAGACATTTATGAGAGTGCTTAATGTAGCATTCAGTACTAGTTAACAGTAGAAAGGATGCATAAATTGTGGAATAGTCAATTAAGGGAATACTGTTTGACATTGAAAATAAACTAACTTACCTGCATCTATTAACAAGTCTAAAATTGTTGATTAACAGAAAATATCAAAAGGATCTAATATACTACTTTAGAACTTTATGTGAAGTTCTAAAACATGCAAAAGCAATACTGTTGTTTAGGGATGTCTACATATATGAAAAAGTAAAGGGACATAGATTGGAATGATAGACACCAAATTCAAGATGGTGATATCATTTACAAGTTTTTCCCTCATAGATAATATGGGAAGTAGATCAGAAAAGGGTACACTATACTTTATATTTTAAGGTGGGGGAGAAGGTTGCTTTATTATTCTTTATACTTTTTCAATGAATTTTTTAAAGTATAGCTGAAACTTAAATCAGTTGTTAGATTAAAAGAGGATTACCGATTTATTCAAAATTGTTAGTCTTACAGTAAGGTTGCATTTCTTATTCACTCATGTTATTAAATTTCACTTGATTGCTGCTGTGCACACCAAGAAGGGGTAGCTTTCTGAAAGGTGAACAGATGGCTTTTTTGAGGCATGATGTGGGTGAAACTAAACCAAATATGGCTTTCCAAGTCAAACTTTCATTTTTTTTCAAGATGTAATGCTTGAATATAAAATATCATTTTAAAAAATACATCATTATATAATATAAGCTATTACCTGCCTCAGAATTTATATTCTCTCTCTCTCTCTCTCTCTCTCTCTCTCTCTCTCTCTCACACACACACACACACACACACACACACCCCTCTTTTTTGAACAAAGAGTGAAGTGTAACTACAAATAGTGGTTTATTTCCATTCTAGTAATTTCAGCATGAGAGAGATAATAAGAATCTCTTACTGTATAGCCCTTTGAGGTGAAACATCAGGATTCTCAAAAGAAGTAATGGCTACTTATTTTCCCTTTTGAATTTACAGAAAGTTTTATTGGTGTTATATTTGTCTAGAATATGGGAATAACATATAGTTATAGCATTTTAGTTTAATATTAACACAGAAAAGATAGCACTAAATCTACTTCACTGACTACCTGCTCTACTGACTCCTCTCCCCGCCACCCACTCAGCATAGGGCATGAGGAGACACATCTTCCTTTAAAGAATTCATAGTTTATGTTTGCCTAATCGTGTAAGAAATGAAACATGGAAGGGAATTTTTGTACAGATTTTATTTGTCCTTGTTGTATCCTACCCATTCATGGCTTCAAAATTAATAAGCTCTGTAGAGATGTGAATAAAGATTAAAAGACAAAGACAGCAGATCTGTGACCTTACCAAGGGACTGAATTAATCATTCAGATATTCTAGTTGATAGCTGCGTAGGGGTGTGTTTTTCAAGTCTGACAAAAATGAAATTTCCAATTTGATATGAAGAAAATCAAAGCTCTCTGTAAAACCTTATGCCTAACACCAGAAGGCACTCTCTTTGAGAAAAATATGCATAATTTCTCCCCAGGGATAAAGAGAAGGCTTTCTTGGCTCAGAGAATTTAGTTTGGGAGATACAGATTTCATGTGACACCCTCTGATTTTTTCCTTAGAAAACTTAAATCAGTCAGACTCTCTCAGGTGGGTATGTTCTTACCAGGATACACAATACACTGTGCCGACATATAAGATAGAAGAGATATGATTCTCTCCTTCAGGATCAACAGCCTTTTGTTCCTAAGAATTTTAGATATTGAAAGTGAATCCTATATTGTGGTC
>NW_006443138.1:21939963-21941687 GCF_000325575.1 Pteropus alecto | reverse complement strand
TCTTTCCCTGATTGGTCCACTTACTTCTTGGTTAACACTGGCTTTTGATCTCAAAGAAAGAACCAAAGACAGAGCAATTCTGAGTCACTTCTGAAAGATAGCCATCCTCTCTGTGTCAAGATTCTGAGATGAACTCAGTGACTGTCTGAATCTTTTGTGCTGATGGTAAACTCAGTGTCAAGCCTCGCACTTTTTGGCTGCCACTTCCTCTAGTCTTCCAATTTTGTTAATTCATCAGCCCACAAAGGCTTCCAATCCATTGAGCTTCCTGACTTTTCACTGCCCACTTCCTGTGTCTGTGTCTCTCTCCTTTACCTGGCTTAGATTCTATAGTCCATCTGTACAGCCATGCTCTTACCTCTTTCTTCTGCTGTTGTTCTCACCAAAAAAACTCTTCAACCTGGTTAAGTCTAATTCTCTGCCTATTCTGTGCCTACACCCAAGCAACTAAATTTTACTTAACAGCTATGCTGACAGATCTCACCTTAAATTTATTTATAGAAAGCTCTAGGTACTTCCTATCCAACCCATTTACCAAGTAGTTATTGTCTCACTATGCTGTGACTTCAATGCTCTCTTTCTACTCCATCTTTTCATCAGCACACATTTACAAAGTATTTTCCATCATTAAAAAGTAAAATTTTATTTGATCCCTCATCTCTCTCTAGCTCCTCTATTTGTTCGACTTCCCTTTATATCACAAGTCCCCAAAAAGAGTTGCCTATATTCAGTCTTCACTGTTTTACTTCCACTTTTCTGAATCCACTCGAATTAAGCTTTTGTCCCTGCCATTGCATTTGTGTTAAGGTCCCAATGACCCATTTAAATCAGCCTCTCTATAGCTCTTGGTCCTGGTGATTACTCATCCTTCTTGAAACTCTTTCCTCACTTGACTTTTTTTGGGCCACTATTCCTCCTATCTCATGAGCCACTAGTCACTTTTCCTGCTCCTTCTCTTCTTGCCTTCTAAAGTCTTTGCAACTCTTCTCTTGTTTGATTCCTCTCTGAGTGATCATTGACCCATAGCTGTAAATATTTATATGCCAAGCATCTCAGCTCCAAGAGAACAGAGGCTCCTGCACTTGGGATCCTTCTAGAACCCTTCTAGACCTTGCCTTATGTACCTCTTTATCTGAGTGTTCATTTGTATTTTTTTAATAAAAACTAGTTTTTTATATATATGTATATATATATATATGTATGTATATATATGTGTATGTATGTATGTATATACATACACACATACATAGTAATATACATAATAGTAATCTATATATTTGCACAGCCTCACCACAGAAATCTGAAATCATATATTTACAATTGCATTCATGACTTTTCCCTGTGGAAGTCTAATAGGCATTTCAAACTTAACATGTTCAAAACTTATTCTCCATCTTCCGCATTAAAAAAAAAAAAATGTATCATCAGTGGAGCTACTTATAACCCTTGTCACTTCCTGACATTACATCACATATCTACGTATTTATTTTTCTACTTCATCCACTGGAGTATAACCCATGTCAACAGAATCTCTTTTGTTTATTCATTCCTTATAGTAGGCAGAATAATGGTTCCGTAAAGATGTTCATGTCCTCATCCATCCCCAGAATCTGTGAATATGTTTCCTTACATGGCAAAAGAGACTTTGCAAATGTGATAAAGTTGAAGATCTTGAGCTGGGGAGATTATATGGATTATCCAGATGGGCCCGATGCTGTCCCTTA